>NC_057745.1:16406856-16499523 GCF_004010195.1 Chiloscyllium plagiosum | reverse complement strand
TTCGATGGATTTGGCTGAGACAAGGTGGGGGGAGGGGAAGTGAGGAAACTGGTGAAATCCGAGTTCATCCCTTGTGGTTGGAGGGTTCCTAGGGGGAAGATGAGGCGCTCTTCCTCCAACCGTCGTGTTGTTGTGGTCTGGCGATGGCGGAGTCCAAAGACCTGCATATCCTTGGTGGAGTGGGAGGGGGAGTTGAAGTGTTGAGCCACAGGGTGGTTGGGTTGGTTGGTCCGGGTGTCCCAGAGGTGTTCCCTGAAACGCTCCGCCTACTCCGCCTTCCTAACCTGCAATCTTCTTCCTGACCTCTCCGCCCCCACCCCAGTCTGACCTATCACCCTCACCTTGACCTCTTTCCACCTATCGCATTTCCGACTCCCCTCCCCCAAGTCCCTCCTCCCTAACTTTTATCTTAGCCTGCTGGACACACTTTCCTCATTGCTGAAGAAGGGCTTATGCCCGAAACGTCGATTCTCCTGTTCCCTGGATGCTGCCTGACCTGCTGCGCTGTTCCAGCAACACATTTTCAGCATGCAATGTTAGGTGTAGGGGAATGGGTCTGGGTGGGTTGCTCTTCGGAGGGTCGGTGTGGACTTGTTGGGCCAAAGAACCTGTTTCCACATTGTAGGGAATCTAATCTAATCTAATCTAAACTAAATGCACAATATACATTAAATAGGCAATTTTATTTAACAGAACAGTAAGGAAGAGAGTTGATTAGACATATCTTAGACAAAATGTATCTTAGTGTTGGTGCTCTTATTAATCATTACAATAAATTGATCTAAGGAGAATTAATTTGCCCAAATAGTGAGTTCCAAATCTCAGCTGCCTTGATGCAGAGAGGCAAAATATGCAAGACATTCACAACTAATGGCTGGTCTGGATAGTGGCCAGAAGTAGGATGCATGCTTCCCCACATTTGTGCCCTTTATTCAAAGTTCACCAAAACTCATGGCGAATGAGTATGAGTATATGGTGCTGATAAAGTTAGTGGCACAGATTTAATAAAACCATGAAGCTGATGAAGAGCCCCAATCTGTACAGCTGTTCTCCTTTGGGGAGAATACACTCCTTTTATAGACAAACACATTGGAAGAACCCAGATGAAGGCTTGGTCCTGAAATACTTAAGTAGACTATTTAATGTATGAAAGCAATAAGCAATAAGCAATTTTCTCTATGACTCTGTTTTAAAGCTGTATAAAATTGACCTTTTCTCACATTTCTCTCTCATCACAACACAACACCCGAACACAAGAGGCAGTATGTTCATTCATAGTTCTTTTCCATACATGCTCTTGTGATTTCCTAATGCGACAACATACCTCCTTCAGATTGGGTGCAACGAGGCATATGACATATATGCAAAGAGCTAAAATATTTATGTACAGTCATGTTGAAAGTGATGGTGAAGATCAAATGAAGACATCTGGTGCATCAATTGTTTGTCAGCGTGTAATTTTTATGCTGTTACAAAGGATATGAAGTGAACAAAGGATGGGTTATAAAGCTTTCTTTGAGCTGCAGTTTATTCAAGTCACAACCTGAATTTTCTGATGCTCATAGCTCTCCATGCTGTATTGTTGAGCTCATAGTTGCTGTGAATCTACAATGTAGCAGAAACTAAGAGGCATTTACCTGGTGACCAGAACAGATTAGGCTCAACTGTAAATAACATATTGCTCCATTTTATACCTTGAAGATTGTACTGCGATGTCTATCTGAGAGCAAGACTGTTAAATCCTGATTAAATTTTGTACCTGAACTTGAGCACTGGGATTAGAATAGTCAGTTACAGCTAACGTAAATGGTTTTCTTCTAAATTGATATTTTAAACTGGTTTCAACACTCAAAAGTAAATATTAGTAAACGTTACGCAAAGATAGCAATTAAGGTGAAAGTGATTAAGTGAGATGAATATTGAAAACATACAATTCATAGCATGCAAATTATTTACTATTTGAGCACCATTAACTGAGAGGCACCAGTTTGGAACTGACTGCTCCACAGCAGTCAGATTACCAGCTCTCCACGACTGGATTTTCATCTTTTAATACCACGTGTGAGGCAAACATGAATGAAACAACATCATACAGTTTAAACAAGCATGATTCTACAATCTACTGAACACGAAATTAAAATTGCCACCAAGCATGAGGCAAGATATTTCAAAGAGAAAGCTTTTTCTACCTGCAGGCTTCACTTGAACCCTTAGGATACACATAGGTAAAACGACAAAAGCACCCATTTTCAAAACCAAGCAGCTCTGCTGAAGTATTCTACAACTACAAACAACAAATGAACAGGTTGCTATGGAACGTCAAGGAAACTGTTCTCTTAGGTCACTTTACGGTTCGCTGAATCGAAACATTAAAAGGTCGCCTGGACTACGTAATGTTATGTGGGGACCTGACGATGAGTGGCAAAAGGAAAGTTATACACATCTCCAGTTTCTCTATGGAACAATAATCTTTACAGCAAAACACATGATCCACTTTATCTTTCCCCACCAGCACGTTGTGCCGTTAAAAACAGCCTGTCCACTCCATAATAGATCCTCAGTCACACTGCGTTCAGTCTCCAAGATAACAGCCTCAGTGAGCTTTGTAGCTTCTATCACTTGCACAGCATTCTTCGTCAGACAATTATGTTTACTAGAGACAAACGCTTATCACAACAATTGACAGAAACAGATTTAGCATGACCAGTGGGTTGTTTCTGTTTCAATAGGAAGAGATTTACTCACCTATTAATTTATCCCCACAGAGCTTCATATCATCTGATTACCTTTGATTTGGGCTCAAATGATGGCCTAGAGAGAAAAAAAAAGCAAATTGTCAGTGTCAGCAAGTCACAATGACATTAAGTAACACAATAACTCTGATAATATACCGCTCATAAGTGGAGTCTAATTATAACCAATTGTATCATCAGCTTAATTTCAAACTTTCCAGAAGAAACATTTAAAGAGAACCTCACAGTAAGACAAAGCTAATCAAATTTTTTAATCCAACACTGTTTGAATAATAGGATTTAAAAATAGCTACATTCAAGCTCCTTGGCTTTCTAAACATTTAGCCCCAAATTAATTAAATCTTGCATTTACAAAGTTTATGTATTTTACAATTGGTTGTCCACAGATAGATCATTTCATAAATGCAATTTGAAATTCCAACAAAATGTTTAGTCTTGGAAACAGGCAGACTGCAGTATTGTATTTCACTCAATCTTCCATTAGCCATAGTTCCCATTTGTATTGTAGCCCATTCACAGTGATCACACAATTATACGAAATTGCAACTTTACCACAACAATGTGGACAAACAATGTGGCAGCACATAGCCACTATACATTACTTGGTGCAAACATATGTACATTGGTGAGCTTAAAAATCCACTAAGTACTCCAAGATCCTTTAATGAAGGACATTAGGGAATGAGATGGGATTTTCCATCAAGCAATGGTGGTTTCATGATCACCATTACGGAGTCTAGCTCCTGATTCCAAAGTAAAAGTCCACGCATGCTATACTAACCATATGTTACATCTCAAATTAATTAATATATGGTATTCAAAAATGTTATTTGGAATAACAACTTAGTCACATAATGTTTTATCATCATCACTTTCCTCATAATCAACTACTAATGTAGAAAAACCTCCTGTGGCAATTCACAAAGGCATAATCAAATTAAATGAACATTTAGCCAAAATTGGAATTATTAGTGGGGCCAGTGAAAAACTTGGAAAAAAAAGAGGCGTGTTTGAAACAGAGCCTGAGAGTCGGAGGAGCTGGTGAAGAGGTAGCGGATTTAGGGAGGAAATTTCAGAGTATATGGATCCAGGTGGCTGAAGACAAAGTTGTCAAATTGTCGGCCAAAGGGAATTGAGTGGGAAAAGGTGGGGGAGCTGCATAATAAATTGAGTTCAGGGAGATGAGCTTGGGTAGGCTGGAAGAGGTTACAAAGAAAAGATCAGAGAGAGAAGAATGAAAACAACAGGAGACTTAAATGCAAGCTGGAGGATTTTAACAATTTGAGGCATTGGAGGACTGGATAAAAGAACAAAAAATGGAAAACAATTAAACAGCAAAATACTTTGCAGCAGAATTACAATGTATAATTTTCAAAACACTACCGCTACAATTCCTCTACGATGAAATAGCTATTTTAAAAGATTTTTTCATACTATCTATAGTCTCTGGGATGTGATGTAATGCATGGAAGATAGTGAACCACCAGAAAAGACTAAATTTCCCATCTTGCACTGTTTAATGCCTTTCAGATAGCATCGTCAATCATTCTTGATGAAAACGCTCTCAAGGATTAGTGCTGAAGTAAAACACACTGAGGGTCTTCATCTTCAACACCTGACACATTCATTGTGAATGGGGTTTCCATTATGCCTGACTGATATCAATTAAAAAAACACAGGTACGATGCAAACCAGGCTAATTTGCAATAAACATCATCCAATGTCATCCCCATTGCCTGGATCCTGAGAATCACAGAGTATACTTGAATTAATAATACCTCAGTCAAAGCACTTTAACTGGAGTTTTGTTCAATTTACGCATGCAATGTCTGCTGCTGCCCTACACTGAAACTTGTGAAGAACATTTATTAAGTGACACAAAGCAAGCAATTCCCCTTTTAGTCACATTCTGTACATTAGGACACCCCACACAATTTCAGACACCAATTCCACTGCCATTCTCTTGTCAGTATTGCAGGTACATGGGGACCAGGCAATTCGATTCCAGATATAATCGGGTTGGTTATATTAACCTGAACTACACAGCAATTCAGTACAAAATGAATTACTTTGGTCCCTCTTCATTTACGTAGCACCAAAGCACAAACAGCATATCAAATGCATAACATTGCAGCATAACTCATCTGCAGACATTCAAGCAATCCATCAATTACTTTAAAATGAAATACCCATGAGTACTTAATGAGTCACCTACTCCAGCAGACCATTATTTAGGTTATCACAATGTAATTCAATGTAACAAATTTCTTAAAGACACAAGTGTTTCTTCAATAACACCCTACCCAAAAAAATATTGTCCTGTTAAAAACAGGAGAATGTAAAAATAATTCTGGAAATAAATCAAATTTGAAAGTTGGTTCAATTTGTAGTCAATTATCTTGCTGCCTACTTAAAAGTGAACAATGTTCCACTCTGACGATGAAATGATTGAGATCAATTTCCTTTGGGTAAGGCTAAATATATTTTCCTCATCACTGTTTATGTGGTAATTGAAGGTGGTTTAACCTGACCCATTTCCAGTTGCCACTGAACTCATTATCAGATCACCACAAAAATATGCAAATTCTGGTACCAAATATTTTCCTGAGCATCTGCCCAAATGCAAACCAACAAAAAATGTCCAGAACAAACATTTGATGAGAGAGTTGGTTACATCTCTTTTCATCAGACACTTGAGGAATATATTGTGTAGAAAATACTTACAAACATTCTGGCCACTTTTAACCCTGGATCTGTCAACTGGGATGATTTTTAACTCTCAGAGTGCCAGTTGAGATAATTAACCAGAGAATGAGCTGGCATCAGAGAGCAGTATAAATGTTTCCTCTGGCACAGGGTGAGCACAAATGTATGGTTGGCATTTGTTTTGTGCTCCAGGCACTAGGCAGAATAATCACTCTGTCAATAAATCCTTCAAAACACTAGAAACTGGGAGCCACAATCTGCTGTCAAGGAGATTGAGGAGTACAGGTTAATAGATCATTGCCCTGTATCATGAGTCTTTGCCAAATGCATTTGCCTTTTGAAGAAATTGTTTCAATTGACTCCCATTGAAGCTGGAATATTTACCAATAAAAGTTCTTCTGCCTAAAAAACGGTTCACATCCCTCCTCCATATCATATCACAGAATGCTTGTAGCACAATGGTAGTGTCTCTACCTCTGAACCAGGAGGCTTGAGTTCATGTCCCACCTGCTCCAGAGGTATGTCATTGAATGATAAAAAACCTGAACACGTTGATGAGAAAATATCTACAACAGAATAGGAGACCAAAAGTGGTGGAAATGCTCTCCCATGGGGGAAGTAAATAACTACTTCGGAAACCTCCAAGATTACAAGAAAATCCCATGATGGGGCGAGCCTACATCATCTTGCTTTCAAACGCCAAGGATTTAAGAGGGTGGTTCAGTTTGAAGCATGGGGAAGTGGTTTACTTTAGCCACTATCACCAAAGTAATTACACATATTCAGACATATTAGGGAACTATATGATTTTGAGGTTCAAACAGGTGCTGGGACACCTACATCATACTTCTGTTTTTAGGTTAAATGTTTCCTGATGGGGAGGAAAAAGGACGGTAAGGAAGTCACATTTCAAGTTTCATCTGTGCAGGAGCAACCTTTGGAAAATACAAGGCAAGAACAAAGGAAAGTTTGTAAGATTACAGTATGACTTTTTTTAAAAACAATTTGCGTCAGCATTTTGTGGATTTCTCAGTCAGTTAAAACAATGTAAAAAGCTAAACTAAGTTCTTATCACTCCAGCCTATACTTATTCACTGCTCTATCTATGTAATGTCTCCGAAAGCTAGAGTTTCCAAATAAACCTGTTGGACTATAACCTGGTGATGTGTGATTTCTAAGTTTGTCCATTTGGTGCACCAGTGAGCCATGGATTCTAAATTTCACATGGTCTTGTGTTGATAGACCAATCTGTTGAATGGAGAAGAGGAATGTAAACATTTTTGAATGAATACATGCCAAGAGGATGTTTCTATTCAATGGACTCCTTGCATGGAAGGAAATAGAACAAGGAGACAATGTTTAAAATCACGTAACAAAGAGATAAGGACATTCTTCCCTCAGAGGCCATTCATTTTTGGCATTCTCTTCCATTGGAAAGCAATGGAGCCTGGGTCACTGAATATATCCATGGTATTAGGCAGATTTTAATTGGCAAAAGAGGTAACAGTTATGGAGGGTGGGGGTGGGGGGAGGAAGACAGGCACAAAGATGGAATTGAAAGCCAGAATCACATCAGCCCTGATCTAATTGAATGGTGGAGGAGGCTCAATCAGCTAAATGGGTTATCTTGCTTCTATTTCTGATGAACTTATGATTGTTCAGTTCAGCCAGAGATATATATCTCTCAGAATGAATTCTGAGGTCGAATACCACTCAGTAATCCCAAATAAGGAACTACCAGCCAAACTCTACTCTACTCCTATTATTTAAAGCACTATTGACATATTTACTTCGGATGCAGAATGACTTCCTAAAAAGTTTTCAATTTGGTTACAATCAAAGATATTTAACACGACAAACCATCACTACCAGTAAACCTGGAGCTACCTGCTCACATTTTCTATTAGTTTCCACCTTGCTCCCATTGTAGTAAGATCTATATATTTGGAAATGAACAGCTAGAGGCCTGATTAAACACAGTGATACACAAGAGAGAAAGGCACGAGAAGACATCTTACCTGCAGCCCAACAGACTCAGGTTCCCATTTCATGCAATCACACGTCACTATGATACATGCTCAGTAACCATATCTAGAATAAACGATTTAGTTCCCTTTACATCCCTTCCAATGCTGTTTCACAATTGAGTTTCATAGCATTGAAACAGGCCCTTTGGCCCAACATGTCTGTACTATTATTCATCACGCACCTACTGATTCCAGTCCATGTGGCTTATTATTGAACTACAAACATTGAACAGCTTTCCTCCCCTTTCATGCCAACCCAACAGGTCTTCTCTATTTGAGGGACTTATCTCTAACAGTATCCTCAGTTGTGTGGTGTATAATCTCTCTTCTTTGGAGGGCTGGCACATCGATGGAGCGGAATTGTAGTTAATGGGCCGAAAGGACCACCTTTTCCCTTGCAGCCTTCCAATGCCTTCTCAGCAATCCGTCGCTGTTGAATATTTAACATGGGCAACTTTGGGTTTAAGGGGCTCTTCCTTTCTGGACAGCTCAGCTCATGAGCTGCTTAAGTTATCATCCTTCTGCTCGGTGAGATTTTTCTGAAGATTGAAACACTTTTCTAATTATGTCCAGCTCACATGTAGGTTCAAAGTGTGTGATTGCAAAAGGTTTGGTGTCGATAACTGGCTTCTGCCTGTGCAGGGTAGCTCATCCACCCTGACTGAAGTTTCAACAGCACTGACTATGGAAACTCCGAGACCTCTTTGTTGCATGATAGAGGATCTCTTTCTAACTCCATAATTCTTGATCTCTCAGATTCTGTAGTCACTTTACTGGCTCTAGAAATGGCTTTCCAGGTTTTCATTACTAATAGAACGAGAAGAGAAAAGTTACTTTCTTCCATCCCAGCAGAGATCTGGCAATGTCCTCTGAGAAGAACTTGTTATCTAATGATTACTGCAGCTATTGTTGCTGCATCTTCTGGGCCAGGAGTAAGCAATCTGAACTCTTCTCCATTTTCTTGAAGGAAGCACTGGTTCTCCTCAAAAGAAACATTCTAGCTTCAGGAACTATGTCACCTGAATCAGATGAGAAATTTCACACTGGAGCAAATGAACACCTACCGTCTGCTGATTTCCTTCCCCTGTCACTCTCATATAAAACAGCAGATCACTGTCCTATCTACCGTCTGATGGATGGTCACAGGCTTCTTTGACACCTTGCTTTCTCACCCCTTCTAACTTCTGTTTTGGTAAAACGTGTAGGATTGCTCCACCCTCTGACAGATTGTAAAATGCTACAACTGTCGTCCTTGGCATTGGCTAACCAAAGAACGTCTAAAGTCATACAAGCAGATCCGCACAATAAAGAATTGTAGTGATTAGCAAATATGTACAAGGCCTCCATAATCTCTTTTCCATTGTATCAGATTGTTCTTTGTTAAATCCGATAAGCACTAAGAAAGCCTGAGCCGATCCAAATCCACTGTCTAAACCTATCGCCCATTTCCTAAGCATCTGTATGCCTCTGCTCCCCACCTACTCATGCATCTGTCCAGACGTATCTTAAATGAATCTACCGTGCCTGCCTCTACTACATCTGCCGGCAACGCATTCCAAGCACCTACCACCCTCTGTGTAAAGTACTTGCCGCGTGTATCCCCCTTAAACTTTCCACCTCTCACCTTGAAAGCGTGACTTCTCGTTATTGAATCCTTCACCCTGGCAAAAAGTTTACCTCTATCTAGCCTGTCTATACTCTTCATGATTTTGTAAACCTCAATCAGGTCCCCCCTCAATCTCTTTTTTTCAAATGAAAACAACCCTAACCTACTCAAACTCTCTTCATAGCTAGCACCTTCCATACCAGGGAACAGCCTCGTAAACCTTCTCTGCACCCTCTCCAAAGCATCCACATCCTTTTGGTTTCTTATTCCTGCGCTTCCTGAGACCCAATGTACAATGTGGGATGGGGATCCTCTTTATCAACCACAGTAGTGCATTCTAACGAATCAATACAACTGATCCGTATCTAATTGGAAAGTCATTTTTCTGGCGATGGCCAGAATATCCACAAAGCATTCCACACTTCGATGCCTTGGCATGCCTCAAGACCTGTCACTAACTGCCCCCTACCCCTAGCATTTCTGGTATTTGTCCCAGCTCTGGGCAGGCCTCATGGTTTACCATCACTGGTCTTCACTTCTGGCTCTTGTTAAGCTCCTTTGATTCTGTGGATCTGCCCAAAAATACATTCCTCCTTGATGTGCTCAATGCATTTTATGTGCGGTTCAAACAGAAGGTCAGTGAAATATGTCCCTGCCCCAACAGCCTTGGATGCACAGGGTCTCTCAGTCATCACTGCAGACATCAGATCGGCCTTCTTGTCAGTGAACCCATGAAAAGCGACTGGCCTGGATGTGCACTCATATCCTATACTGACCTGGTGGCGGGAGTATTCACTGACTTCTTTAATCTCTCCTTACTACAACCTGAAGTCCCCATCTACTTCAAGATGACTATCATCCCAGTACCAAAGGAAACACATGCAGTGTGCCTCAGTGACTACCGCTCCGTTGCTCTGACCTCCATAATTATGAGGTGCTTCAAAAGGTTAGTCATGGCTTACATCAATTCCAGCCTCCCAGCCTGCCTTGATCCCTTGCAATTCACCTACTGGCACAACAGGTCCTCAGCAGACGCCGTCTCCCCGGCCCTACACACATCCCTGGAGCACCTGCATCATCATCCACATCAGGCTTTTACTTATTGACTACACCTCCATCTTAAACACTATAATCCCAAACAAACTCAGAGACCTAGGTCTCTGCTCCGCCCTCTGCAACTGTGATCTTTGACTCCCTGACCCACAGACCACAATCAGTGAGAACAGGCAGTAATACCTCCTCCACAGCAACCCTCAACACCGGTGTCCTACAAAGCTGCCTACTCAGCCTCTTACTGTACTCCCTGTGCACTCATGAAAGTTTGTCCGAATATCATCTACAAGTTCACTGAAACCACCACCGTTGTAGGCCAGATATCAAGACAGAATACAGAAAAGAGAGTGTGATGTGGTGATGTGGTGTAAAGATAGCAATCTCTCCCTCAATATCAGCAAAATTAAACAGCAAGCAAGCAGGAGGGCATGGCCCTATTGACATCAACAGAGCTGACATGGAGATGGTCAAGAGCATCGAGTTTCTAAGAGGGATGATCACCAACAACCTGTCCTGGTCCATCCACATTGATGCAACAGTCAAGAAGGTACACCAATACCTCTTCTTCCTCAGGAGGCTAAGGAAATGCAGCATGTCCAAAAGGACTATCACTAACCTTTACAGATACACCATAGACAGCATTCTATCTGGATGCATCACAGTTTGGTATGGCAACTGCTCTGCCCAGGACCATAAGAAATTACAGAAAGTTATGACCACACCCTAGTCCATCACACAAGCCAACCTTCCGTCCATTGATTCCATGTTCACTTCTCACTGCCTCAGAAAGACAGCCAACATCAAAGACCCCTCCCACCCTGGTTATAATCTCTTCCATTGGGCAGAAGATACAAAAGCTTAAACACACGTACCAGCAAGTTCAAGAACAGCTTTTTCCCTGCTGTTATTAAACTTCTGAATGGACATCTCAAATTTCAAATCTAATGTTGATCTTGCTTTGTGCACCTTCTTTGTCGCTATAACTATGTCTTCCTCGCTCTGTTCTATCACCCTATGATCTTTGCATGTTACATCTGCCTGTACTGCACAAAACAAAAAACTTTTCATTCTACCTAGACACATGCAAAATGACATCCACATTCTTGTGATTGAACAACATCAGGGTTTATTAACTATAACCATATTCTGAGGATGGTAAGCGAGGATATCTTACTTGGAGTCCTGTAGACCGGCTCCAGCTCTGTGATCTGATGTCCCTATGACATAGCTACTTTTGCGCATGGTTAGTAACTGTACCAAGAGTTACAGATAATTTCCTTTACTCTACACCAACTAACCCCAACACCCTTATATCTGCTGTACAGCTGATATTAGGAAACGCATGTACTAATGGCAGACGGGAGACTGGATGGAACAGGTATGGGTATCACACGAACATCTAAAATCTTTGAAAGCATTGGATGACAAGGAAGTGGTGATTCTGAATGTAACGGTCAGGGAAAGGGGAATGATGCAAGGGGGAAAAGTGCTCTCCTGTGAAATATTTCTCTTTGTTCCCCCATCAAACACCACCACATCAAACACCATTATCATCTACCTAAAGCCCTACATCACCATCCTATCACTCAACGTGAGGACTCCACTTCAATCACTCAAAGTTCCACCATCACTCCCTCGATACTGCCACAGATTCTGGTGTCAACTCTTGTTAGAATTTCTGCACAGGTAATATTGTGAGGTGCGGTGTTGTGTTAAAATTATAACATCGCAAATATATCTTTCTCCATCATTACAAGGAATTATGAATCCATTTGATGACCTGAAGCAAGTAACTGACAAAGCTGATAAATCCTTTCAGCTATTTTTCTGAGAGCTTACTTTTTAGAGAAGAAAAACATTGGGGTGGAATCTTCCCAGATGCTGAACGATGTGAGCATTGGTGAGGAAGCTGGGAAGATCATGAGGTCAGCAGTGAGGACATTCTTGATGTAGTTACATGACACTGATGTAGAACAGTAATCGACAGCAACATGTCCAAACCTCTGAATGATCACTGTTGGAAAACATGACAAGCTGCCTGGCTTTGTGTCTATGCCAAAGAAATCAAGGTAAGACATTGAGCCAGTACGTTCTGAAGGAATTGGCAATATGCACAAAGGCAAGGTGGAGATGCCATGAACATGCAGGTAGGCACAAAATGACTGAGTGATAACAGAGCAACTGACACAGCTAATAAATCCTTTCAGCTACTTTTCGGAGATCTTCCTTTTCAGTGGGTAAAACATTTGGGGTGGAATCTTCCCAGATACTGAAATTGTCTGCATAGGTGAGAGAATTGGGAAAGCTGTGAAGTTGGCAGTAATGAGAGGCTTGATGTCGAGAGCAAAGCATCTGTACAAACACAATAGGACCTTAAGACATGGGAGCAGAAATTAGGCCATTCGGCCCATCGAGTCTGCTCCGCCATTCGATCATGGCTGATAAGTTTCTCAAACCTAAGGAACCCTGCGGTGGAGTCGGTTCTGATTGTGTCAGTGCAGACCAAAGTGCAGGATTGGAACGGTGGCCCAAAAATGTAAGGAAGTTGGCAACGATATTGTGGTGAAGTTGGGGCATATCTTATGCCAGCCATCACGGACAAAGGAATGCAGGCAGTCACTGCCTGTGGAGCATGACCTGAGTGTTTGGGGGATGCTAAACAAGATGGAGGCCCTGAGGAGCAAACAGCCAGTTGGAATTACCAAGCTCCCTTTCATGACATAATTGTTACCATTTAGTTTCTCTCCACTTCCTGGTAAAATACCAAAACGCAATAAATGAGGCAAGATTAGGTAATAATTAGATATTAATGTATGCAACTAGGCCACTTGCTGCTTACTGCTGAGATTTTCATCTCACTGTTGCAATCTCGGTTGAAAAATTGGACATTTTTTCTTGCCATCTAGAATCTCGCTATTCTGATCTCACCTTAACATACCGCTGTCTCGCCAATGTCCATGTACCCCAGGGATTGGGAAAATACCAACCAGTCAGGGATAACAAAACAGCTTGGGAGAGTCAGAGAGAGAAACAGATACAGAAGAGGAACAGATGGACAGTGGGAGAGAGAGGAGAGAGCATAGAAAGACAGGTGGTAAGGTGAAGCATAACCCCAAAGCAAAATTCTGGCATTAAACGATACTTATTCATCTTCTCATTTTATAACAAAAATAAAAAAAAGTGGCATATATTCAGGTCTAACCTTCTTGTAACATCTAATACACAGTGAAAATGATCCTAAACACTTGGTTTCCCCTCCTTCAGTTCTAAAGGGAATTGAAATAATGAGCTCTAAACCCCACACTGCTCTCACTGTTCTGAATTATAGCATCAATTACTGCAGTAGCAAGTACATAAAGCTGGAATGTCCACTGGTTGTGTTTGTACTTTTTAAGCATATTCTGCTCAATTGCAGCTAAAGCAATGTAAAAGGTCAGGAAATTTCAATTTCAAGTTCTGTTTGGGTCAAGAGCTCTTGCGATCTTTCGGATCAAGTTTTAAAACATGCGAGAAATTAGCTTAAATGATTTACCCTTGTGAGGTTTCTGCCAATTTTTTTTTGCAGGTCTTTCAAAAACTCTTAAAATTAAGCTCCCTTTTTAGGTACAAAGGTAATAGACAAGTTTTAGAAGAATTTATCTTATGGTTTAAAATTCCTAAGAAATTCACAACTGGACCAAATGCAAACAATAAATGGTTCTTACAGGGTTTTTTTTTAAAAAGTAATTTATAGGTGTTTAAAATGGAGTTATTCACAGGTTAGGTAATAATTATGTTAATGTTTAATGTTATTTTCTCTCAGACATCTGAAATGTTGTCTGATTGCATTCTTTTTCAGAATATTCTGCATTCAGTGAAATGCAAAAGAGAGTTTGGGTCAAAATTTGAGTAAATAAACTACTTCTGAAATCTGGTGCAGCTGGAAGGATTACTTACCATGTAGTAGATAATTTCATTCCTCACAAAGAGTATTTGCTTAATTCAGCATTGTCTGGACTTTCAGAAGTATATCTGGACTTGACGGGTCAAATGGCCTCTTTCATGTTTATAATCATTGCATGACTTGATGACTCATTGATCGATATGTTGCCCTGGTAATGGCAACAAGTTTCTGCTACTCTTTACTAGGCTTGTAAAATCACGAAAATTCAGCCAAGGGGAAGCAATGGGGATAGTGGTGATGTCACTGGCTGAGTAAACCAGAACCCCTGCTAATGTGCTACATTTGAATTCCACCATGGCAGATCCTGGAACAAAAAGCTAGCCTAACTGCAACCACGTAACCATTGTTATAAAAACTCATCCGGTTCACTAATGTGTAATCTACCCATCGTACCCTGTGTGGTCTTCATGTGACTCCAGAACCAAAGAAATGTGGCTGACTCTTAACTACTTTCTGGATAATTAGAGATGGGCAATAATTCTGGCCGAGCCAGTGTCACCCACATTCCATGAAGAATCAAAGAAAACAAATTCCAGCATCACTTCATAGTGGCCACTAACTATAGCAATCTGATGCATTTTACTGTTGGAAAAGGTCACCGGAATAGTTCACTCATGCAGTGAGCTCCTCACGGCAAATGCACACAACTTTCTTGCATCGTTAGATTGTCTCTCTTGTTCGCAGAGACTGATTTTACAAAAGAACAGATGGCAATTATCATTTGAGGAGAACAGTATCTTCATTGGAAGGAAGCACGTTATCAGGTTACTGGGCCAATTCAGAAAACATAAAATCAATGCACAGCAGCATTGAGAGAGTGTGAGGAGTCTGGAAAAACAAAATCCCTTGCTCTAGATGCTGACAGGCCTCCTGGGCATTTTCACAATTCTCACTTGTATTTCTCTTTACCCACAAGTTCAGTCACTAGCTATTTTCACAACTAATTACAATGGGAAGGAAAAACAAAGAAAGTAAAATAGGGAAAAAAATCCATTATTTATTATGTGCCCAAGTATTTTGAGAAATCCATAAATTTGGATATGGGCCAAGTTCAGGCAAATGGGGCTAGCATGGACGGACATTTTGGTCGGCATGGACCAGTTTGGGCCAAAGAGCCTGACTCCATCCTGTAGGACTCTGACTCTAAGAGTGCTAGAAGCAGAAGCTCCTCCATGTTTGGAGTCAATGATTTTATATCAATGTTATCTTTTGACTTGGCTGTTGCAATGCTCTCCTGTCTCAACTCTCACACAGTACAGAAAAATGTTTGTTCACTCTGCTGCCCATACTACCAACTTACATTAAGTCCTGTTTACCCTGCATCTCTGTCCAGTAATACTTCCACTTTAAAATATTTATCCGAATTTTCATACTGTCTTATCTCTCTCTACCATCCTTACAACCCTAGGAGTCATCTGCATTCTTCAATTTTGGCCTCTTGTCAGTCAGTGTTTGAATTGCAATGCAATCACATACAAATAGTCACATGACCTTTACCATACGACGCACACACTGAAGCACTTTAAACACATTCTGAGTACAGTCTACTCTGCTGTCTTATTTAGACACCATGTTCTATGCTCATTAGAGCTGGGATTGAGTGTTGGAGGTCCATAAAACAGCATAGCCACTAACAGAAGGACACAGGAATGTTCACAAAAGTTAATGCTGCTACAAACAACTGAAAAGAACAGACACCATAGCAAAAACATATGACACATGAACTACACTCCCTGGGGAGGTAAAATTTCCCAGATGAACAGTCAACAACAACAACACACACACTAATAAGAAACCATCACAATTTAAAGACTGTGTGCAATGCATAGGCAGATTGATGAGAATAACAAACTGTTTTTAATGTATGAGAACCATTGTGCAATTATGATCGGAATAATCCCAAGTGCAAGCAATCCCTGCAAATTCCTTTCTATTCGTTGGGCAAGTCAGGGGGGAGGGGCATAGGTTTAAACACAATCATCTAACAGATCTAAAACGGTCATTTGAGTTTTTTTAATAAGGCAGCTATCTCACACTAAAGACAGACAAGGCTGCTGCCTTGCGAGCACAAGAAAGTCAGAAATTCTCCTCTCCACCAATTGTGGTTTTGCCATCAGATGCCTAGGCCCCAAACTCCGGAATTCCTTCTTTAAGTCTCTCTCTGTGAGACTCGGTGTCAAATGCCATCTTACCACATTAGAGGGGCTCCATATAAATGTTGATAAATGTTGAATAGTAAATTGAAATGAATCATCAGGGTTTACAGAAAGAGAGCTTTTGTATTGAAACACTTCAGTATTACCCAGCATAGTAATTCAACAAAGTTACACACAAGTTAAACTAATTGGAAATAATCTTGCAAAAGTATTCCACTGCCTGGATTTATAAACAATAGTCTTCAGCATAACACTGACTAATAAAGAAACTGTTCAAGGAAATTTAGAGCAGTATTTGTACCTTGCTAATTTTTGGGCATTAATAGAACTTAGCGAGTTTTGAGAAGATTTGTAGCTCAGGTTGAGGTTCTGGATGTAGGTTTGCTCGCTGAGTGGAAAGTTCATTTCCAGACGTTTCGTCACCCTACTAGGTAACATTTTCAGTGGGCCTCCTGCGAAGCACTGTACATGATTCCTGCTTTCTATTTATATGCTTGGGTTGGTGATGTTATTTCCTGTGGAGATGTCATTTCCTGTTCTTTTTTCTCAGGGAGTGGTAGATGGGGTCTAATCCATGTATTTGTTGATAGAGTTCCAGTTGGAATGCCATGCTTCTAGGAAATCTTGTGCGTGTCTCTGTTTGGCTTGACCTAGGGTGGATGTGTTGTCCCAGTCGAAGTGGTGTCTTTTATCCTCTGTATGTAAGGATACTAGTGAGAGAGGGTCATGTTGTTTTTGTGGCTAGTTGATGTTCATGTATCCTGGTGGCTAGTTTTCTGCTTGTTTGTCCAATGTAGTGTGTTACACAACACATCCATCTTAGGACAAGCCAAACAGAGACATGCATGAGAATTCCTTGAAGCATAGCATTCCAACTGGAACTCTATCAACAAACACATCGAGTTAGACCCCATCTACCATCCCCTGAGAAAAAGAACAGGAAATGATATCACCACAGGAAATAACATCACTAACCCAAAGATATAAATAGAAAGCAGGAATCATGTACAGTGCTTCGCCTGAGGCCCACTGAAGATGCTACCTAGTAGGGTGATGAAACATCTGAAGATGAACCTTTCAGCTCAGCGAGCAAACCTACATCCATTAATAGAACTATTAAGCACTACTTTGAGGATGATCACCCTTAAGAGACATTAAGTGATAATAAAAAATAAAAAATGAGTCAACTTCTCAAAGCAATATGTTCCAATTTATTATCAACGTGACAAGGAACCACACTATGATCAATTCACTGAGATGTTTTAATTTCTGAAAATCAGCTTTTTAACATTGAAATTCAGTTTCTACAATTCTGATGACAAGTATAAAATAATGACCATAAAAGGAACTCAAATCCAAACAAACAAATATGAAATCTAATGAAAGGATATGTTAAAGCAATACCAATCTTAGATTCAAGGTCCACCTGTCCTCCAGAAGAGTGTTTTTAAAAAATAATTCATTCACAGGATATGGACATCACTGGCTCGGCCAGAATTCATTGTCATCACTAGCGATGTCATGTATAGGCCAGACCAGGTAAGGATGGCAGTTTCCTTCCCTAAAGAGCTTTAGTGAACCAGATAGATTTATTCCTGATAATTGATAATGGTCATCATTAGATTTTTGATTGCAGATTTTTATTGAATTCACATTCTACCATCTGCTGTGACTGGATTCATACCCAGGTCCCCAGCTTATTACCTGGGTCTCTGAATCAATAGCCTAGCTACCACTAGGCCATCAACTCCGCTAAATCTGCAAACAACATTAAAAAATTTAATCCAATTTTGATAAACTGCAGGTGCTGAAGATCTGCAACAAAAACAGAAATTGCTGGAGAAACTCAGCAGACCTAGATATATCTGTGCAGCGAGAGAGAACAGAGTTAACATTTCGAGTCCAATGACGCTTTTTCAAAAACCAATTAAGATCATTGAGTGTTGCTTTTGTGTGTGAATACAAAAGGTTGGCCAAACTAATTACTTTCTTACATAAAGCCGAAGGCCATGTACCTTCAAGCAAAAACATGAATTTGCTGCATGAAGATCAGAAATGTTCTTAAAAGCAGCATGTCAGAAAGGTCAGAACTGTTATGCACCATGAAATCAATCGAGCATGTTTAGAATGCAAAGCATTGCAGGAAGCACATAAAATGACTAAGTTGCACATATGAATTCATCTTGAAAGATAGGAACATATATTTTTCATTACCTGTTATAAAGTGCAAGTCAGATGGGAGGCATTGGGCTGAGTGTTAGTGGACCCTACGGTGTTAGGGGATGGAGTAAAGGGGGGAAATAAAGTGTCAGAAACCACAGTGAATGTGCACAGTGCCCAGACTCTATAATAAAGAGATTAGTCTCTTACTATCATCCAACGTAAAATGATAATTTCCTACCTGTCTCTCTCATGCTCATGTACTTGCAGCTAAATCAGTAACTTGTCACCAAATGCAACAATTGTCTTTGGATACTGGTTGCTGTGCCTGAAGCTGGATGATTGATAAGCCAGGTTTTGAGACAATGCACTTGGGATTACAACTTGAATCTCTCTTTCAGGTTGCTCCCATTTGGGATGAATTTGGGCAAAACTGATCTAGCTCCCCCTCTGTGCAGGTCTCTTGTATAATACCATAGTTGATCCACAAAACCAAGCTAAAAGAAGTCCAGCTTGCGTACGAGGATAGGATAGATGAGAATGGCACTCTGGAGTATGAGAACATGCCAAGGTTGGGTTAATAACAGGGGCAGAGAACAAGTAGCTTTACCACATAATCTTCAGTTTCTCTTTATAGCAAGCCACATTTTCAAAAGCAGATTTAAGCAGAAAAGAGCACAAAACCATAAATACCACATTCATCGTCTGTGACCAGCTTAAGGAAATCGAACAGATGTTCCCTGGGAAGTCCAACTTCGGAAGTGCTCCAATGCAATCCAGCAGGAAATGGGTTAATTAGCCTTTGTTCGTATTTCCAGAGGTGTTTCTCCCACATTCATATCACCCAATTTGCTACCCAATGGTTTCAGAGGAAGTGAAGGTCTCCCCACTGCTGTAGGTACCAATTCTGCCTTTTGAAAGATGAGACAGTGGTGCCGATAGGTTTTGGCACACAAGCTCAAACTGCTGGTGAAAACAATTGTAACGCTACATTGATGATAGGCAGGCACTGGTCATTTTTCACTCCCTATCCCATATGCAGTTTAAAACGTACGATACAGCAGCACAATTAGGCCCCAGTGTGCCCAACCATTCAATCATGGTTAATAATGTTTCTCACTCCATTTTTATGCCTCCTCCCCGTAACCCTTGGATCAAGAATCTACCTTGGGCTCCACAGCCTTCTACTGCAATGAGTTCCACAGATTCACCATCCTTGGGCTAAAGAAATTCCCCCTCCTCAGTTCTAAAGGTCCATCAGTGCTGTGCCTTTGTGTTCTAGTCTCTCCTAACTGTAGAAAATTTTCTCCACATCCACACTATCCTGGCCTCTCAGAATTCTGTAAGCTTCAATAAGATACCCCCTCAGCCTTCTAAATTCCATTGAGTATAGGCCTCCAGTCCTTAACTTCTGCCATAATTTTCCATGTGACTGACCTCAATCCCCACTTTTATAGTTTAAAGCCCTATTCACTGCCCTAGTTATGCGATATACTTGCTCAACACTAAACTGCACTTATCTCCACACCCTAACCTAACCTAGTCTCCGTTGAATTCTTTCTCAGTCAAGAGTGTGGTGCTGGAAAAGCACAGCAGGTCAGGCAGCATCCAAGGAGCAGGACAGTTGACGTTTCAGGCAAAAGCCCTTCATCAGGAATGAAGGGCTTATGCCCAAAATGTTGATTATCCTGCTCCTTGGATGCTCTCAGCTCTGATCTCCAGCATCTGCAGTCCTTACTTTCTTCTCTTGAATTCTTTCTCAATTTTTATGTTCCCTTCAGCTGCTATGACAAAATTTAAATCGCAGCCCTTGCATACATCCAAATTATTAAATGGAAACTAAAATGCCCAAGGACAGCTCCCTGGGGGAATACCTCTAGTTACATCCTACCACTTACAAACACAGCTTTTATCACAATATTTGCTGTCCATCCCCCATGTGTCTATGTCGATTTTCTTAAAAATATAGCATTCCTTAATTTCCGAAACAAACCCCTGAAACACACAATTCCTAACAAATATCCAAAAGTGCCACACCTTCCATGTTCTCCATTAACGAATTCTTGAAGAATTCTTCTTGGTTAGGCTAACATGACCTAAGCATTGCAAACCCACACTCGCTGTTGCTCATTAGCCTTTAACCTTCAAAGCAGCTGTCATCTCCTTCTCAGGTTAGGGAGATATACTGTCCAACCAGCATCCGTATTCTGAGGTGCAAAGTGTCTGACACCAATGCATTTAAAATTCATTTCTTAATGTTATTATTTCTGTGCAAATCCTTTGCAATACTAACCCCATATTCCTCACTTAAAAAAAGGGTGAACTACTTATTCAGCACCTTTGCCAACGTGGATGTGGCTGAAGACTAGTCTCTCAGCTGCCAACAAAACTATTCCAAAACAAAGCAGTCAGGTATCTAATTTGGAAGCTGTGAGGGAACCAAATAGATCATTTCTGTTTTTTTTTAAAAATCAGTATACATTTGAACTTTCTAACCTTGCTTTAAATTCCTCTCTGGGAAAAAGTTGAACTAGATTTTCAGTGCAGGTGCTACCACAATGAAGGCTTCAGTTTTGGGCAGTCGTTCATGTTCAACTATCAAATATGTCAAGACGCTGCAACCCTGGTTTGTAGCCTATGAGCCTTGTGGCTCCAAGTTCTGTTCTGCTAATTGGAGAGACAGCTCCGCTTGTCTGTTCTGGTAGTTTGTGGACTGTTAAGGCTTTCTCCTCATCTAGGAGAGTCTGACTCTGGAAGGTTTCTGCAGAGTCTATTTACGCTATTGTACATAACACTGTTCCCTGTAAGTCCATCTCTTGCTAATTTATTCTTTCCACAGTCTCTTGCACATGAAGAGCCGAAGCATCATTTTCTGTGCTGTAAGAATGCTATGCTTCTCCGACAGCTGATGTTATTGTTACCAGGCGACGTGCATTACCATCATGCGCAATAAACTGCACAATTCATCGTAGTGAGATTGGCGTTTCCCCTGTAATTCAGTGGTAACAAAACAAATAAACTCTGTTCTTCATAAGATTGTGCAAAACGTACATAATATCTTACAACATAAATGGGGAAGGAAAAGATAACACCGCTGTGCTGTGGTGTAACCTGTTGACACCCTGAGCTCTGAATTATCCCCATTTACATTGATTGGCCAGAATTCAGAGTAGCGCCAACAACAGCGAAATAACTGGAAGGATGTACAACCCCACTGAAGTCATTGCTTCCAAGCTTTAGCTTCCTCCCTGGTGCAAGGGGAGATGCACACAGGCCAGCAACATCAAAGCAACGCAATTGGCACACATTGGTCTGTTGACAGATGGTAGCCTAAAAACAACTGCCTGTGTGTAATGGAGTATTATAATTGCTGACATCGCTGCCTCTGGCGATGGCATGAGAAACCAGCTGTTTAAAGCTGCCTCATTTTTAAAAATTCTTTTATGGGACATACACTGGCTGCGAATTGTCCATCCCCGGTTATCCCTCAGAAGTTGGTGGCGAGCTACCTACTTGAACTGCTCAGCAGCCTTTTCCATTTCGATGCAACTGAGCGGCTTGCTTGGCCAGTTTCAAAGGGTAGTTACGGGGCTGGAATCACAAGTTAAGGGCAGCTGATCACCTCCTGAATGACAGGAGTAAACAGTATCTTTTTTCACTATGACAAGTGAAACAGCATGGTGGTTCAGTGGTTAGCACTACTGCCTCAAAGCGCAGGGACCCGGGTTCGATTCCAGCCACAGGTGACTGTCTGTTTCGAGTTTGCACATTCTGCATGGGTCTCCTCCGGGTGCTCTGGTTTCCTCCCACAATCCAAAGATGTGCAGGTTAGGTGAATTGGCCGTGCTAAATTGCCCATAGTGTTCAGGGATGTGTAGATGAGGTGCATTAGTCAGGGGTAAATATTGGGTAGGGAATGGGCTATGGGTGGGTTACTCTTCGGAGGGTCAGTGTGAACTTGCTTCGTCGAAGGGCCTGTTTCCACACTATAGGGATTCTATGAACAAAATGTTTTATGGACACAGTATTAAGAAAAGCTTTTCAATTCTAATTAATTAATTGAATTCCAAATCTAGTGGGACTTGAATACTCAGAACATTAGCCTGGATTTCTGAATTACTAATCCAATAACATGATCAGTACGGCACCACTTCTTGTGTAGGATTTTAACTCCACCCACAGTATCATGATATAAAGGCTTTAGCTGTGATTCAGCTAGTCTGGGCCCATGCTTGCCATTCAAGCATATTTCTTCTTCGATTATGAATGGACACTTGTTATTCCCTCAGAGAAACACAGTGAAAATGCACATTAGGGGATATTTATACTTACGTAATGGTACACAACAAGCAGATCAGTCTTGAGGCATTGTAAAACACAGACAGCAATCACATCTATATTGATAGATGCTTCTTAACTGGACCCTGTCCTTATTTTAAGTCAAGGATCCCAATCCCAAGGAATACAGTGAGCTTAAGAAAGAAATTGAAAGACTGCAAATGCATGGAACACCATAGACAATACAATTAAATTCTACTTCATAACAACACAATAGCAGTCACCATACGAATTCTATTTGCTATGTTTTAGCTTCTGATAGCCTTAAACCAAAAGCAACATGCATCTCATGTCTGACATTGTAAAATGTGCGTAACAGTTAATTTGTAATAGTGCTGACTGCTAACTATATTCCCAAGGCAATGGTTTAATTTTGCAATTTATTCAGTTGCTGTTACCAGCCCTACTTTATGCTGTAATTTAGTGATTCACTGCAGTAGTCTGTTACTTCTCATGACATTACTTGCAACAGTCATGCAGTAAAGAGGTTTTTTTGCCTGTCCCTTCATCACTCTGTGCAGTGTGTAATGATCTACATTTCTCCCCAACCAACTTGCAATGTGAAGGCGTATCAATTACACAATTTATTCATTGGGTGGCCCAAAGGTTGTGTTAAAGATTTGGTTTGAGACGCAAGACACAGCTGGAAAGAAGATGGAGCAACTTTAGCATCTGAGGTTAACTAATGAAATCTTCTCACAAACTGTGAATAAACAACATTTAAAATGATGAATAACTGCAACCATTTGTTAGTTCACAAAGCAACACAACATTGATATTGACATAATATATATAAATCTTTTTTAAAAAATAGTATAAATATTCCAATCCAACCTAAACCAGGTTCCTAAACTTCTTGAATAAAAACTGAAAGAACTACAGATGCTGAAAATCAGAAACACAAACAGAAATTGCTGGAAAAGCTCAGCAGATCTGTCAGCAGCTGTAAAGAGAAATCAGAGTTAACATTTCAGATCAAGTGACCCTTCCTTAGAACCAAAACTTCTTCCCATTCTGACTTAAATTCCAAGTTTAACTATTGGTGTGACCCCTGAGTGAGAACCGTGGGGTGAAGCGGTCTTTGTAAATGGAGGACTTGCCAACTAGAGTGGGAAATGCAGCTGCTATACCTCAGTCAGAGCATCATGGCCAGCCATTGCTGCCTCCACAACTCACAACCTCAAACTATCAGCTTGCAAACCCACTTTGAGAAGCACTGATCTAAACTACAATGAATCACAGTACCTCTTTGTAAATGATGCTCTGTCACTGTGTTGTATTTGGTTCCACACAATATTTATGTGCTATATTAAAAATTTGCAGCCGAAATAAAATAATCAATTAGAATAAAACAGGATAAAAGCAGAAACATTAACTGCTCCGTTTCAAGATCTATGCTAACGATATGGAAATAAGAGACAAAAAGGTCACAGTGAAAGAAAAACAACTGAAATACTGACAAATTCTCGGGCACATTATGGGGTTTAACTGGATTTTTAAAAATGGCAAATTGGCTGAGTTCTAAACAATGTTTCAAAAACTTTAAGAAGAATTACAAATTGCTTTATATTTTATTCCAGTCATAATACTGCTCAACAATCATTCCAACTAAGATCTTAATTGACTTGTAGGAGTGAAGTATCATTAATCTTCCAATGCCGTGTATTGTCACAAACATGGAGCACACTGGCAATCATCATCAGCAATGACAAACAACGTGCCACACAGTAATGGCAATTTCCTTTACTCGCACAGAGACAGCATCCTGGTAATTAATAATATATAATCCACATCAGGGAGCAATTTAAAGATCTTGGGGTTCAGTTCATTCATTTTAAATCAAATTTTGTTCTCATGTCTCATATGATCTCAGGCCTTTAATCATGCTATCGATCTGAAGCCATTCTCAGAGATCCACTCCAGTCTTTATAACACACGTCAAGCGATGAAACAAAAACTTAGCACAGACAATCTAATCTTAAAGCAGGAACTGACTGCGGAGGCCACACTATTTGCCAGCAGCCTAAGTGCAGTATGCCAACTGCCAACCCACTCTCAACCCATTATGATTTCCTTTCTATAAAGGGATCAGGTATCAAGCTCTTGTATATGAATGCACAATAAATGTTTCAACACCCTACAACACTTACAAATTCAAAGCATGTATCTGTTACAGCTCTACAATCAGAAAACCTACATTGAAACAGGAGGCTATGTTGTCGATCTAGGGAATTAAAAGGAAACAGGATTGTGGAAATTTACAGCAGCTATTGTTGTTGTTGCTATTGGCAACACACTAATATCCACCCACTCATCAATGTACAAGATGGTGAAGATAGTGGCAGAATAGAAGCCCTTCATATTTTTTGCAATAATCATTTTTTTAGAGGTATTGATCGGACTCGATCGAGACCCAATAAAAAACATTTATTTCTTGAGAAAATGATGAACTCATGCTGCAGGATGAGATGAACAATACTAAACAGCATGACTCTTATAACATTTATAGCCAGCATGTCCCTTGAATTGATACAGAGCCATTGATAGTTCCAACAGAAAAACTGCTACAAACCTCAGGCAACCAGTTCCAACTATTCTGAAGCCATCACAATCATAACACGATGCACATTACATCATATTTCAGTCACTCTTGAATCCAAAGTGTATATAAATCATTTATCTTTGTGTTGAGGACTACTTTGATCTGGAAAATGGCACCGCTACCTATTTTTAAAAAGTTAAAAGTACATAGATTCACAAGTGAAAAACCCAAGTGTCTGTGCACCAGACTCCTTTATTTTCATGCGAGTTGTTTATTAAGCTGGAATTCAGTCAGATTGGCAATAAGGATTTTATAGTTAGTAATTTTTTTTAAAAAGTCTTAATATCAGGATATGGATCTTACTGGTACTGACTGCCCTTGAGAATGTGCTAGTAGGCAGCCTTCTTCAACCACTGTAATTGTCAACACCCACAGAATTGCTAAGCAGGGAATTCTATGACATTGACCCAGCTATGATTTATGTCCATCACAATGGTGTGTAATTTGGAAGGGGAACTGAAAGCACCAGTATTCCCGTCCACCTCTGTCCTTGGTCTTTCTGGTGGCAAGGACTGCACATTCAGGAAATGTGGTCAAAGAGAAACATCAGGTGAAGAGTCAAAAATGATTACTGCCAGATTTCCTATTCGCGACCCATGTGTTAAGATTTCAGCTGATGTTGTTAGTGGACAAGTCAGACATCTAGAATGATAGTTCACTTGTTTTAATTTTAACAGAGTGGTGTCACATTAAAACACAAGCACAAAGTGCTGCATGTTTTCTTTAACAATAAAACAGAAGCTTATCGGCAAAAAAAATGATAAAATAGAATAAATGAGATTGTCTACATATGGCACACAGTAAAAGTATAATCCCATTAATTGCTAAACTCCCCTTTATAAATTAAAAAGGAAAAAAATAAACAAATACACAAAATACCACTTGCACAGTAACCACACCAGAGTCTCCATTTCTTGGTTCACAAAGGTTTAAATCACTTGGTGAAATTGACTTTGACTGGAATTGCAGACTTTTTTTTTCCTGGAGTTATTCATGCACCTGAGCTTAAGTGCACTCGGCTTTAAGTAAACTCTTTATGCTTTTATTCTGGATTAGTGGTGCTGGAAAAGCACAGCCGTTCAGGCAGCATCCGAGGAGCAGTAAAATCGATGTTTCGGGCAAAAGCCCTTCATCAGGAAGAAGGGGAAATGAGGAAACTGTTGAAGCCCACATTGATGCCCTGGGGTTAAAGTGTTCTGAGGTGGAAGATGAGGCGTTCTTCCTCCAGACGTCGGTTGGTGAGGGAGCGGCGGTGAAGGAGGCCCAGGACCTCCATGTCCTCAGCAGAGTGGGAGGGGGAGTTGAAATGTTGGGCCACAGGGCGGTGTGGTTGATTGGTGCTCTTCATGCTTTTATCCTAGCACTCTTGGTTTGGGACGAATTCTAAAGCTTTATTCAAAGGCATTCTAGTTTCAATCTACCCTTCCTTCTCAAGACCTCCAGTCTATGCAGCCATCTTCATTGAAGGCTTCACAGGACTGCTCAAAACTCAAAATAAAATTAAACAAAACCATTTTCTCTCTCTAAGCTGTGAGTGCTTCCCTTAATGTAAAAGCAAGCTTGGCCCGACTTTCTAAGTTGGTTCTTATTTAACTTGTTCAGTTGTAAAACTCTTCCAATGTTCTGAAAAGCCCATTAATTCTAATGCTTGTCCTCAAAATCTGTATTAACAGAAATCACTTTGACTGTAGCAATACCTAGCCATTAATTATTAACTTTAGACACACAGAAAACCCACATTACTAACTCAAATGTCTAAAATCCTGAGTTACAATAAGCGATATTAAAAAATATACATAAAGTACACAGTTTACACCTACAGTGACCCAAACCCCTCCCCCCTTCATTTTACCTACTCAAATCTACTTAGTTGGACACCCAATAATGTAGGATCAAATTAATCCCAATGCTAAGTACCACTCGTTTGCAAAACTAACTATCCTGGCTTCTCTGTGAGGAACATAAACTAACACAGGGTACAGGAAAACTGTTTTGTGTCAGTACAAAATGCTGTGGAAGGAAAAAGCATAAATAGTAACTAAAATTGATTGTGATCATAATCTTTGAAATATGGGCATGGATAAAATGTTTCAAGCTGAGAATGCTAATATCTTAAATCAAACTAAAATTCAAGGCTCAATCAATTAAAGCTACTGGGTAGAGTAGGGAACAGGAGAAAGATTACAAATTCTTCATACATCGGCGATGAAGATTGTCTGCATTCCATTTTTCATATCTGGTGGTCACCAATAATACACTGACATAAGAAGTTCTTTAGCTAAATATTTTAATCATTGAAAAATCAATATAGACTCTGCTACAGGGTACATGAGTGCCTCACACTGTTCAGTGCTTTGGTGTGTGATTCCTGTTACAATGCAGTACTGAGATCACCACGTTGAGTTTTAGAAAGGCTTTAATTAAATCAAGATTACAGTCCCCCAGTAACTGAGAAAATTTCAGACTTGAGATTCTTCCTTTGAGATAGGTATGAAATTTCAGTTTAGAAACAACTTTTTTCAAATAGCAAGGGAGCAATAGCAATCCCTTCTTAATTTTGAAGTCATCTTTTGGCGCTTACGCTTTCTTCCTAATTCTAAATTAAATGTCAGCACTGACCATACAGTATCAGATCATTTGTGCTCACCTGTGGCAAATTTCTATTTATAGCACAAGTACAGATATAACACAAGGTTAGCTTTTCCCAGAAAAAAAAACGCCCCTAATTGAAACTTACATTAAAAAAACACTTCTGAAAGTTCAAGGACAGAATGTGGCTTCTTGAAGCAACTGTGTTCAATATATTCTCTTCCAATGCTGAAGTGATCATATGACTGATGTCATTGATTCTTCAACAGAAAAGAATTTTAGGTTTTCACTAAAAGCAGGGAGCGAGCAATGGCCAATCATTCATTTGTGCCAAAGTGTTACTACATAAAAGTATAAGCAAAACACTGCAGATGCTGGAGAAACTCAGCCAGTCTGACAGCATCCATGGAGACAGAAACAGAGTTAACATTTCAAGTCCAGGATAACTCTTCTGGATGTAGTGATTGGAAGGTTCGTTTTCAGACCTTTCATCACCATATCAGGTAACATCATCAGCGAGCCTCTTGGAAGTGACAGCCAGACTACTCAGACCTCTTGGCATCATAGTAGCCCGCAAACCCATCAATACACTAAAACAGCAGCTAATGAACTTGAAAGACCCTATACAGACAACAAGCAAAACTAATGTCATTTACAAAATACCTTACAAGGACTGCAACAAATACTACATTGGACAAACAAGCAGAAAACTAGCCACCAGGATACTTGAACATCAACTAGCCACAAAAACAACATGACCCACTCTCACTAGTATCCTTACATACAGATGAGGAAGGACATCACTTCGACTGGGACAACACATCCATCTTAGGACAAGCCAAACAGAGACACACACGAAAATTCCTAGAAGCAAGGCATTCCAACCGGAACTCTTATCAACAAACACATTAAGTTAGACCCCCATCTACCACCCCCTGAGAAAAAGAACAGGAAATGATGTCGCCACAGGAAATGACAACACCAAATGCAAGGAAACCTAAACACATAAGTAGAAAGCGGGTCATGTCACCAGTGCTTCATCTGGAGGTTCACTGATGATGTTGCCTGGTGTGGTGAGGAAATGTCTGAAAATGAACCTTCCAGCTCAGCGAGCAAATGTACATCCAGAACCTCAAGCTTTGAGCTACAAATCTTCTCACACCTCAAAACTATTATCACAGCCTATTAACTTACACTGATCTTTCATGGATGTTGCTGTGACCCTGTCCCTCTGCTTGAAAATTGTCACACAATGCTGTACAGCCAACCAGTGTGGAGATTCACAATGTTTATACTTTGCAAAAGAAAAGGAATAGAAATATGAACAACAATCTTCTCTCTCCCCCATCCATTTGTTGAGAAAGTGTTTAGGATCAACAGAGCACTATGCCCAAATGCAGCTGGCAAAGCCTAAAACAGAATATTTAAACATGACTAACCTTAAAGCCCAGATTACATTAGGGACTGCTTCTTTCCAACTTACATTCAAAATAATCGCTGTGACTGCATACAAAGAGGCTCCACAAGCACTTAAATATTTGCAAAGTTCCTGCTGACAAGCATTCAGACGGAGTGGAAATCCAATTAATGCTAACATCTGGGGTGGCATGGTGGCTCAATGGCACTATTGCCTCACAACACCAGAGATTTGGGTTCCATTCCAGCCATGGATGACTGTCTGTGTGGAATTTGCACATTCTCCCAGTGTCTGTGTGGGTTTCCTTTCGGTGCTCTGGTTTCTTCCCACAGTCCAAAGATGTGCAGGTTAGATGGATTGGCCATGCTAAATTGCCCCACAGCATTCAGGGAGGTGCAGGCTAGGAGCATTAGTCATGGGAAACGCTCTTCCGGAGGGTCAGTGTGGACTTGATAGACCAAATGGCCTGCTGCCAAACTGTAGGGATTCTATGATTCTATCTGTGAGTTTAATGTTCTATCTATGGGTTGATGTTTCTTCAGGAACTGGTCCTATTGAACAATTCCACCTACTTTTAACATGGAGAAACATGTCAAGGTGCTTCATGTGTGGCCAGCAGGAAGGAAACGATACAGAATCACAGCATGGTTACAGTACAGGAGGCCATTCAGCCTGTAGGGTCTATGCCAGCTCTCAACAAGACTGATGCAGCCAATTCCCCAACCTATTCCCCACAGCTCTTCATTTCTTTTTCCTGTTCAGAAAATTACTCAATTCTCATTTGAAAACATCTATTGAATGTGTCCACCGTAGCCTCAGGCACTGCATTCCAGATCCTAGCCTCCCTATGTAAAACTGCTTTTGCTTATGTTGATGTAGCTTCTTTTGCCAATTGTCTTAAACTGGTGTCTCCAGTTCTCACCAACAGGAACAGGTTTGCTCTGACTATTCTGTCCAGACCCCTCATGATTCTGAATACTTTGATGAAATCTCTTAATCTTCGCTTCTCCAAAAAGAAAAGCCCCACATTCTCCAATCTACAGAGTAGCTGAAGTTCCTCCTCCCTAGAACCATCCTTGACAGTCTCCTCTGGACCTTCTTTAATGGCTGCACATCCTTTCGAAGGAATAAATATTGAGCAGGGTCATTTTGAAGAGGAGTTTCAGGCTTTGGGAGGTGGGGGGGGGGGGAAAATGGGCAGAAGATTGGGTTTCGAGGTGCACTCAAGTTAGGATGGAACATGAATGGGCAAGGAACTGACAGACAAGAACAGAATTTGAAACAATGCAATTGTAGATACAGAGTCAGTGAAAATCCCCAACGGCAGATGCATTGGCAAGAAGAGGAGATGATACATGGGATGTGATGCCGATGACAGATCAATGAATAAATGTGTTTTTTAAAATATTCATTCACAGAATGTGGGGGTGTTCAGCATTTAATTGCCCAGAGAGCAGTTAAAAATTATCGTTTCGAAGCTTCGAAGACTAACATAGGCAGTTGAGCAATTGGATGATGCAGATAGTGATGAATATGTCAGTGGAGTGAAGATTAAAATGGAGAGGGGTAATATTGAGGAGTAGATCCTACAATCATGGCTGTGGAAAAGGAGGCCATTCAACCCACAGTTGCTGCTTGGCCTGCCAATAAGGGTTGAGTTGGCATTAATGAGTGACTTAGTTTGGAGAAAGTTGGAATAGGAGGGAAATGCCCTGGGATTTGGGCTGGAGAGGGTTGGTAAATTAATGGTACGGTAGGCTAGGGCAGAGGACAGTTAGATGGAAGCCAGCTCAGGTAAAGGTGGCAGATTTCCTTTCCTAGTCTATAAAAGCATCATTTCAGTGATGGATTGGATGTGGAATTTGGATCTTATCTCCAAGTTAAACACAACTCAGCTAAAACGTTGTTTTACCGTGAACTAGCAATGAGAAGGAAAGTGGAGTCAGTAGCGATGGTGAGAAGTGTCTGATTAGTATGATGGAGAATGATTTCAGTCCAGCAAACAAAAGCGTATAATGTCCTGGATTTTCCATCACTCATGTCAGAGAGACAAACAGTAACATTTATGGAGCTAAGCCACATATGGGTGAAGCACAGCGTCATCAGTACATGTCTAAACACTAATCCGCTCTTCAGGGACAGTGTTATTGAGGAGAAAGGTGTAGTTGAAGTTTTAAACTGACTGAAAGATATTGGTAAACTCAGCAACAACCATAATTGGTCTGTAGGTTTCATTACAAATCAGCAGATGCAGTGTGACCTCAAAATGGTATTTAGCAATCACCAGCAGCGCTGAGCTGCTGTATTGCCCCAGATTTAACTCGTATCCTGAGCAGCCCTTGGTGTCTGGGCCAAGCCAAGGCTTGATATTCCCATGTTGCACACCTACCATGCCAACTACCTTTTCCAAAAGATGACTATTGAAGCACATGAGGAGAAATTATTACAGATAAGTACAGAGATGGATTGAATGGTGGAGATGAATGGTCTGCTATTCCGAGCCCCTGGAATGGGTGAATATAAGGATGACACAAAGGGTAGTCATAATAAATGGGTGTAGTCAGTCAAAATTCTATTAATGTTTTCGACCAGAATCATTTCCATATGGTAGTGCTCTGAGGAACCGTCAGACAGAAGAGATTTCAGCAGAGTCCTGAGAATGATGGGCAGCACGGTGGCTCAGTGGTTAGCACTGCTATCTCACAGCGCCAGGGACACAGGTTTAATTCCAGCCTTGGGCGATTGTCTGTGTGGAGTTTGCAAGTTCTCTCCATGTTTGTGTGGGTTTCCTCCCACAATCCAAAGATGTGTAGGTTAGGTGAATTGGCCATGCTAAATTGCCCATAATGTTCGGGGATGTGTAGCTTAGGTGCATTAGTCAGGTGTAAATATAGGGTAGGGGAATGGGTTGGGTGGGTTACTCTGAGGAGGGGGAGTCAATGTGGACTTGTCGGGCCGCAGGGCCTGTTTCCACACTGTAGGGATTCCATGAATGAGCATGGGGTCCTATCAGAACATCAGCAAGGAAAAAGTTAAATTTTCGCAAAAGCTAAAAGGGCGGTGAATGGGCTTTTAGAGAATGGAATCTTGAAGAGAAAATTAATGTTGTAAAGAAGTGAGAGGTTGACAGCTCGTTTTGTAAACTGACCATAGCGGTCAACAAAAACTTGAGCAGTTGACAGATTCCATCAGGGGTCTGGAAGGCACTGAATGGGTTAATGCTTCAGCAAATGCAGTGACAGCACCCACTGGAATGACACCACGAGGACTTGGTCCAAGACTCAAATAGGATGTCGTGGGAGTCACCCCTAAGGTAAGGTCCTCCCAACGGTCTTCGCTGTAATGTAGTCTTTTCTTCGTAACCTATAAATAGCTGCAGGGAAGCAACAAACACCATCCTGTTTAACTTTACATGACTTTTCTTAGACTAGAAGGTGGTTGCTTTCAAACACAGAAGCTGAATCATGCAAGTCTTGAAAGAACTCTCATACTGAGAAGATACAAACTGCAACACACAACAAATTACAAATTAGATGCCATTCCACGCTGATTTCAACAAAAAAAGACAGAGAAAGTAAGTATGTTTTCTTTTTGGAAATGAAAGTCTTCCACAATCCAAGTTCAGCATTGGCTGCTGGACGGTGAATTCTGGAATTCCCTCCCTAATTACCCCAACTTCTTTAAAATTCCCCTTTAAAGCCAAGCTGTTTGCCCAAGCTTCGGTCACTTGTTTTGAAGCCTCCTTCTTGGGCTCGGAATCAAATTTGGTGCGATTAGAATCCTGTCAACTAGCTCGGGACATCTTATATCCTAAAGGTGTTGTGAAAGTGCAAGCTCTTGTCACAAGTCTCATGTTGGAGAAGGGAAATGCACTTTGTGGATTTCAGAACGTTGTTTTAAGATCAGCATCAGATGTCTGATTTACTTTGTGTTGTTCAAACGCAGACAGTCCAAACTAAGAAGCTGACGTGCTTGGGAAAAGAATTTCAATGTTTCACTTGTAGCCACAACTTCCAATAAAACAGTCACTGTGATCCCACCCAACAGTGGGATGGTCAATTGTTGGATAGCTGTATCTAAAATAGTGGAAGATCAACTTTTTTTTTTTAAAAAAAAGGATGAATGGCATCTCCCTGTAAACTGCTCAAAGAAATCATGCACATACATGTGCCATGGGCATTCAGAGCACTTTGTAGCTGATTAATAATTTTGAAAAGTCGCCATATCAAGCAGGATCCAACAAACACCAGTCAATAAGCCACCCATATGGTCAATTAACAGAGTCATTTCAGGGATAAATGCTGGGTGGACACTAAGATGGTACCCCAGCTTTACTTTGGGAAGTCACAAGATCTTTCACATCCACCTGATGAGAGAGACAGCACCTCATTTTAACCTCTCATCCAAAACTAGCATCTCTGCCAGGGAAACATTACCAGATTACATATTCAATTCTCCAAATCAGAAGGTGATGAATTCAAGCTCCAATTCACAGGTACTGCCATCACTTAAATCTGATTGCCTCTTCAGACACTGTTGTCAGAAATGTTTGACAAACTTCCATGTCACTACAACACAATTTGCAAATTGTGAAGCTCTTTACCTACATAAAATTCTCGGATAAGCAGATTGTATTTAGCAATGTTTGGTCTAGCCTCTCAATGACTGTCTTACAAAATTATGAGCAGCATGGATAGGATAAATAGACAAAGTCTTTTCCCTAGGGCCGCGGAGTCCAGAACTAGAGGGCATAGGTTTAGGGTGAGAGGGGAAAGATATAAAAAAGACCTAAGAGACAACTTTTTCACACAGAAGGTGGTACACGTATGGAATGAGCTGCCAGAGGAAGTGGTGGAAGCTGGTACAATTGCAACATTTAAAAGGCATTTGAATGGGTATATGAATATGGGCCAGGTGCTGGCAGGTGGGACTAGATTGGGTGGGATATCTGGTCAGCCTGGATGGGTTGGACCGAAGGGTCTGTTTCCATGTTGTACATCTCTATGACTCTATGACTGCATGCCCAACGTAGTTGACTCTTAATTACTATCTCAAGCAGCCTCACAAGCTGCAAACTGCTACGAAGAACCATAAGATTGAAGCCAGATGGACCACCTAGCAACAAACTAGGCACTGGACGTAAAGATACACCCAACCCAGTCATCCATGGAGAGTCTTCCTCATGAACAGAGGTTTCCAACCTTTTTCTCATCAAGGCACATCGATGAGGCAGACAATTCCACAACACAGCCATATCTTTCTTTCAGCATGCTCACTGTCCAGAAGTCTACACATTATGACTTTGGAAGCTTGCATGTGTGCATTTGAAATGGAGTGTTTGGTGCCTGCAGGTACTGCCTTCAATAACACACACTGAAGCTCCAGAGGAGATCAAAAGTAGGGGCATGGCCTCAACAGGTAAAACAATACTGCTTCTCAAAACTTCCATAGCACACTGCACCCCTTGTGCACCAGACTGGTTAAAAATCACTGATCTTGAGATGTGTGTTAAATTTGGAGAGCTGTTCCACAGACTGTGAAGCAACACAGCAGACTGAGAAAGTAACACCTACAGAATTATATTACAGTGTCATACACTCTCCATCACTAACCCCAGGTATGTCTTGTCCTGCTGATATGACACACACATACACACACTCAGAAGGCTTTTGCCCACAGAATGCTTTACATTGACTCTGGATTACATGAAGTCTCAGAGCATCCCAGAGCTGGTTATTGTTGACAGTTAATCGTTCTGACAATAATACCCTGTATCACTCAACAGGGGATCCCTGATTTACAAATGTCTGACTTATGAACGCCTGTATTTATGAACTCTGTCCCACATGGGCGGCGGCGGCGGCGGGGGGGAGGTGGAGGATACTTTAAAGACTCAACATACATTGTTTGTACACACGAGGGCTGTTTAATGCTGTCCTGCATTGTGTTCTGAACTGTCTACAAAATTAATTTGTGAACGGACTCCAGAACGGAACCTATTCACAGCCTGGGGATTGCCTGTAACTCTCCATTGTCAGTGAAGTGGCAGAGGGATAACTGTCAATTTGAAACAATGGGAGTAAAGGCAAAACCTTCCAGCTGCTGCAGTCAGAGCGAGCACAAAGAAAGACTAGGAGCTCAGTCATCTCAGGCCCAGGACGCTCCTGTAGGAGTTCCTCAGGGTATCCACCTTCAGCTGCTTCATCAATAATAACCCCTGTTAATCAAAAATGTTTGAAATGAGGATATTCACCATCATTGGCACAGTGTTCAGTACAGTTCACACTCCTGATGAATGATAAATAAGTGTGTCTACATTAAATATTCACTCCTGCCAACCCTCAAGCACAGTGGCTACAATGTGTATCATCTACAAGGCACAGTGCAACATCTCACTGAAGATTCTTCAACAGTGCCTCTTCGACCTGCAACCTCCACTGCTGTGAGGGAAGGTAGGGCAGCTGGTGCAGGGACCAGTACAGCTCCTACTCCCAAGTCACACTCAGTCCTGACTTGGAAATATATTGGTGGATTAAAAGCCTGGAACCTCTCCCACAAAATAACAGTGGGAGTACCGTCATCATGTACATTGCAGCAGTCAAAAAAGCACCTCACCCATGCTGTTAATATGGTAAACCCAATAAGTAAACTCTGCTGTTAAACTGACTGCAGCAGCATCATTAGGTTAGCAGCAGGGTCTATCCAGGCTGCAACGGAGTTAGAAATAGGAACTGTTCCAAAGACCACGTAACTTTATTGAGATAGGACTATTCGATAAACTTTTATGGATTTATTTTTCCGGCTTTATTTTCAGTTTAGTTTTAGGGTTTTTAAATGGTGCTGGAGAGTGGTAACACTAAACAACTCTTTTCACCGTGTTTGTAATAAATACAAATGACAATAAATCAAACCAAATCAAGTACTTAAAATAAGGCAGAATGGTTTCCTGTTAGAATTATCAATATAGCAATTCAACTTCTTGCAACAAAAACAAGCTTGAATTTATTTTCACATTGAGAAAACTTCTGCACCAAACTATAATTTTGAACCCATTGTCAACGAAATAGAAGGAGTTAGATATGTCACAATTCAGTGCACAGAATTCCTGCAGTCTCTATCCAGGAGATGCATATACTTGATCACATTTTTACAATAATACTGATCACCAGTCTTTTTGTCACTCACACATTCATGCATTGCTAAACTATTTTAATTTTTAATTATATACGCTAATGCTTTTGGCTTTAGCCACAGGATTTTGAGTAACACAAAATTCTAGTTCCCACGGAAAACCAAGTTACATTCTTCAAAAAATATACTGTAATCAGGAACTGACTGTGAGCAAGGCCACAAACAGTTTACATGTGTAAATCAGAATGAACATTTAACCCCTGCTTCAAGGGTTTGTTGGGTATCTCACACGAGGTAGCAAATGGATGCACTTGCACACTCCCACCACATGCTCCCTCACACACACAGACATACATGCACACACCCTTACAGTCTCACACATGCCCTCACATTCACACACACTCACATTCACACAAACACACATACTCCCTCATTTTATTCACTCACTCTGCCCCACTCATACATAAACACACCCTGTCCCTCAAGACACCCTTCTTCACCCACATACTTCCTCACTCACACACCTTCCCTCATTCACTCTCACACACACACACACCCTCCCTCCCTCACACTCACCCTCCCTCTCACATACACACACACCTTCCCTCACACACATGGTAACTCATTTGGGAGACTTTGAAAACCCATTGCACTGATCCACCTACTGGCCAGATGATCAAACTACAATGAGACACTGAATGTGAAAACTGCTGTATCAACATTTCCCACTCAATTTGCAAAGGTCATTGTTGACATCAAGCTGTGACAACATGAAATTAAGGAAGCGACAAAAAGAGCATAATCGATGCAAGATTTTTAACAAGTGGATTGGGTGAGGATTTAAATCCAATGCAAGGTACTAAAATACACTTTTATAGCAGAATTTGACAACATTCAAACAATTATCCTGAGAAATTGAAGGTCAGGACATGACAAGAAAAACTAAGAGTTGTTGGCCAAAGATATAAATTCAGTAGCCTCAAATTGTACATGTGAGAGAAAGGATTCAAGAATTGGAGCAAGTTAGTCAAATTTGTTCTCCTCACAGGCCCCAAGCTCAGTATCATTGTTTGAGGAATTGTGTCCCATAATTCCAAGGAATGTTTCAAAACTTGATTTTTGGAGACACTGAGTGTGAGGAATCAGCCAAAATCCCAAGCCAGCACAAACATTCTATCCCAAAGCAAGTCATAAACTTGATTTCTCAAACTAATATGGATCATTGAGGTTACTTTCCACCCTTGGCTGTGTTATCCTGCCATTTAAGTAGACAACATGTCTGCCCATCAAAAGGAATCAAAGCCAAATTTCCACTTAAAGGCCAATGTAATGCATCAATAGTTTATGGAAAGCATTACACAGGGAGTGAAAGAATGGGAAGCTATTGCAACCATCTCAATTCCAATCCCGTCAGCAAATTGGCTTAAAATCAAACTGGTTAACTAATAATAGCCAATGTCATGATGTGGGAATGCAGCAATTTTTGAGCTGCTCAGCATTAAATCAAAGTGGCAGTATTCCAAACTGAAAGAAAAAGCATGGTATCCCATTCAAACTGGAAATCTGAACTGTGTATCCAAGCAACTATTACATTTCGTATGTGACTTTCACAGAGGAAAAATACTGGGTCATAATCAACTTCTTCATCTCGGTTCTGAAGAGGTGCCATTGACCTGACTCGACTTCAATTGTTCATCAAGAACCTGCAGGCCATCACTTGCTGCCTATCATGCTTGTCAGATTGGTTAAGTCAATAACTAAAGCAAAAGCTAGGATTGCTTACCAGTCAGAAATATATCTGAAATAAAATTAGAGGTTTGACTATCAATTGGTTATCACAAGCACTAAAATAGCCAACCACTGAGAGTGATGTCAACCTTAAGCATAAGGAGATCTTTGCTTTAAGGGACCTGACTGTTCATCCGAGTATTAAACTGCATTAGAGCAAATGGATGGTGACAATTGTTCAAAAGATGCAGGAAAGGCAAGAATTCTCCTGAAAGAAAAGTCATTGACTCCTGTAACCAACTATCCATGATATGATGCCGGTCTGTACAGAGGTTCATCTCTTGCTCTGGAGCAGCATATTGCTCAACTTAAACAACTGAACAAATGATCAATGGTTTGCCAAAAATTACCTTCTGAAATGCTCAAGAATCAAGGCCAGGTAAGACAGCAATAACGGAGCAACACACAATGCTATGCCGGTTTGGAATCTTACCTAGATTAGGGTCACATCACAGCTGCACTTCAATATTTATCTACAAGCATATCAAAATTTCTGTGACAGATCTACTCTCATTCATTAATTCTACCTCAGAAAATACTGATCTGTGGAATTCCGTCTCATGTTTATTGAAATACAACAGCAAGTTCAAATAATTACAGTCCAAGATTCTCACTGATCATCCATAGGAACTTTGGATTTTCACCAAGTCTTGCTGCGGTCTGAGCAAGATCAAACTCAGTAAAAATTCAATTTTTGCCATGTGGTAATAACTTCTGCTTGCATCTTGTAGCAACTCCAGCCAGAAAACCTGCTGTCATGTTATGTCATGTTCGGCTGTCTTGCCCCACGTCTACTGAAGCTCATCTGCTTAATACCTGTAACATCCATCATCCCACTGCGTCTAGCGACCATTCCTGCTCCTGCCCTTCATTCTGTCTTCTAGAGGAGAGCTCTGGTAGCTTCTCAGCTTTGATCAATTGGTTAAAACACTGAAACTAAGAGTCCTTAGAATTCATGAAATGTTAGAGTCACAAGAGTCAATAGAGATGTACAGCATGGAAACAGACTCTTCGGTCCAACCTGTCCAGATGTCCCAAACCAATCTAGTCCCACCTGCCAGCACCCGGCCCATAACCCTCCAAACTCTTCCTATTCATATTACCCATCCAAATGCCTTTTAAATGTTGCAATTGTACTAGGTGGAGACTTTAACCCGAAACCATTGTAGTTTAACGGACCCCTTATCTTGTACCCTCTGCCGTGGCAAAATCTGTAAATATCCTTCAGTTCACAATGAATAGATATTTTTTCCCAGTTTGCTTTTTCACTGACTGTTTTATGAGCAGCTAAGGGGAAACAGGGAAGATGACGGAGGAAGAGAAAGAGAGAGAGAGAGATGGGGGGGGGGCAGTGGGGGTGCGGGAGAGAGAAAGAAAGAGAGAGAGAGAAGAGTCTTCCAATTCTGTCTTACAAATCACTCCTTTGTTCTCCCACCAAAAAGTGTTTCCTTGAATTGAAGTTCACTATATATTCCCATGTCTGGCATCATTTTTTTTCAAGCTGAATAATCTGCAGGCAGTTTTTAATCGCAAAATATGAAACTTCCAGAAAGGTGAAAATTAAAAATAGATGAGGGTTTCTTCACAGCTGACTGAGTTTTATTATATTTTGATACATTGTTAATTTACACTCCGAGTGGCTTCCTTTCTCTCATCTGGTCAAATGACCATTGTGGCCATCTTAAATCTGTGTTTTCTCCTTTTTTAAATTCAAATGACGGAAGTTGAAAATTGATGATCATATTTTACCATTATTGTGACTAATATTTGACTGTCAATGATATCAGTATTTCAGAAGTATAGTTGGCTGACAGTACAGAACTTGAATATTGCTGAAAAAAAGACATATTTACTGAAACTTGCACACATCCGGATAATTCACGAGAATACCAAGTTAAGGAGAAATTGGTTTCAGAAGTACGTTTTCAGCAATTAAGTGCTTTAGAATGTCCTATGGTGGTAAAAGGTGTTGTATAAATGCAAGCTTTTTCCTTCATTCCACTAATTCAGTGCATTAGCTGGCTTCTATCTCAACTCGTTTATTCATACCAGAGCACCGAGTTTAAAAAAAAACTCCTTGGAACTGCAACATCAACAGAAATTGCTGGAGAAACTCAGCAGTTCTGACAGCATTTGTGGAGAGAAAGCAGAGCTAACGTTTTGAGTTCAGGTGACCCTTCTTCAGAACCTCCTTCGAATTGAACTAACTGAAGAGTGGAAGATTGTGATGCTGGAAAGGTACAGCCAGTCAGGCAGCATCCGAGGAGCAGGAGAATTCGACGTTTCGAGCATAAGCCCTTCATCAGGAATGAGATAAGCCTCATTTCTAGGAAGGGCTTATGCTCGAAATGTTTACTCTCCTGCTCCACGGATGCTGCCTGACCTGCTGTGCTTTTCCAGCATCACGATCTTCCACTCTGATCTCCAGTATCTGCGGTCCTCACTTTCTCCTAACCAAAGAGTGGTTTTCATAACAGAGTATGTTATAAGCTGTTACAATTATTATTCTGTTACATCAACAACTTATCAGATGTTATATTTTCATGTCTCATCATAGATGAATATTGTGCAACTTCTATCACATCTATGTAGTTCATCATTAGCGAAAACAATATAAAGTAGGTTCACATGGATACAGAACCATTGTCATTACAATTGCCTCCAGGTGAATCGAGCAATGAATCACCATTAAAGATACTGAGACATTGTTTCCATACTCAACGTGCATGTCGCACAACCGTCTGAAGAATAATGGGTTCGATTTGGAACCTGAAAACAAAACAAGCCAAAGTTTTGTCACTGCAAATATGGATGGCCATGCAGAGAAAGTGAAATCCATCCAGCAACATTATAATCGGCACCTAAGGCACAGTTATGTTTTTCAATGAGCAAGACCAATCAAACGTTGATCATTACAATTGCCCTAACAACTAGTTTAACCGACCTAAGTTGGCTTAGGTCAGATAATTTTGAGTTTGTTATTTTTCTCATTTGTTTATGATTTGCCATTTGTAGCTTTGGGAGCCAAGACCCTGGATGTAATTTCATTATTGTATGGTCTGTTTGGTGAGGGAGTGAACGCTGTACGGTTATGATCTTGCCATTCCCAGCTTAGCAGAATTACAAGGGGGAATACAGAAATGGGATACTAATCATTTCCAGGTTAGGGTCATTTTGAGAAGGGCAATTAAAATGAATCAAATTCTGATATAGTACATAGTTGTCCAATTACCATTATTTCCAGCTATTACATGCGCACAATGGCTGACATTTGTGATTCTTCTGTGAAATGGCTGTCACCTCAACAGCAGCTGGTGCACATCAAAATAACCCCTGATAAGTGATGCGTCTTGGCAAATTTATAAGCAGCTATATTAATGCAAACCAGGAAAACAGAGGTTTCATTCTGTTCTTTCTGCATATCTAATAATCACCATCATATAGAACTACCACTTTAACTACCGCTTACTCCTCAGTCAAGATTAGAGTGGTGCTGGAAAAGCACAGCAGGTCAGGCAGCATCCGAGGAGCAGGAGAATTGACGTTTCAGGCAAAAGCCCTTCATCAGGTATGAAGGGCTTTTGCCCGAAACGTCGATTCTCCTGCTTCTTGGATGCTGCCTGACCTGCTGTGCTTTTCCAGCACCACTCTAATCTTGACTCTGATCTCCAGCATCTGCAGTCCTCACTTTTGCCTCGCTTACTCCTTAGTCCACATATGGAATGGAGTTTTGAATTGAGGTGGGTAATGTCACTGCCTCGGAGCCAAAAGCTGCAGATTCAAGTGCTACTCCAGGATTTGGTGACAAAGGAAGGCATATCCATTATGTAGCCATACAGGTTAAGTAATAAATATTTTTAACACACACTTCAGTGAAATGAGCGTGGATGAGACTTTTGGGTCAACTACATGACATAACAAAATGGGAACCTCCACCATCATTCTCCACAACTTCAGGCCACAAGGCGCATGTAATTTTGTTTTACCACAGCCTTGGAGGCCGGTTGTACTGGCTGACTGGTGAGGGTCAGATTGGTGCTGACAATGTGGGTTCAATCCCACTTCTGACTGGGGTAGACTGTCTCTTCGCCCTCGCCATGGTGCAGATGGTGGTGCTCTGGTCCTGACTTGCCCATAGACTAACAGCAGAAGCAAAGATACAGTATTTTGTGTGTCATCAAAATACAGGAAACCCGGGTGTGCTGAATGTTCTGGGGGATGTTTCCTCACCACAATTCGATGAGTCATTTAACAAATTGAAAGACCTCAGAGAACTTCCAACAGGTTCGTTTGAAGACTAAACTTCAAGTAGGACTCTGCATGAGTTTAATTTAATTTGACAGTTGAAGTAAATTAAAAAAAAGCAAGTCTTAGAAATCAAAAAAAGTCTCACCATGATGGGTATTAGTCAAGAATAATTTGATAGCAGGTATTCCCAAACTGAACTCCTTTACAATATATACATAGAACTTCAAACTTACGTGCTGAAGCAGCCATCTTAATTAATTTTAACAGTTCAAATAAAATGTTTTCTAAATATATGAGCTAAGAAAGCGAGACAACACAGCGACAAAATACAACTTGATATCCAACTGTTTAAACAAATCAATGAAATGCAATATTCCAGTTAAAAATCACACCAATTAAAAACCAGTTTAGTGCACGGCTTCCGTCCAATCAGGTGCAGCTGCAGTTGTGATTTCTGCAACTTTTTGAAGTAATTCCATCAGCAAGATAATACTGCGCTTCGATCTGCTTTCAGTTGATCTAAACACACATACTAAATCCTGAAAACTAAAGGAATAATCTTACCTGGGATTATTGGTTCAAACAATAAACTCCTAATATGGCACTGCCTAAATGTAAAACCATGCTGATGCAGTTTACTCATTTCAGTCCATGTTATGTTGAACATCTCCAACTCAAGGGTGGCTCAGTGGTTAGCACTGCTGCCTCACGGCACCAAGGACCCAGGGTTCAATTCCATGCTCAGGTGACTGTCTGTATGAACACACTGCCCATGTATGTGTGGGTTTGCTCTGGGTGCTTCAGTTTCCTCCCACAGCCCAAAGATGCGCAGGTTACATTTATTACCCATATGTCCGAGGATATGAAAGCTAGGTGGGTTAGCTACGGGAAATGCAGGGTTACGGGGTTAGGGTGGGTCTGGTTCGAGTGCTTGTTTCCACACTATGACTCTAACTCTGGACTGGACATGGAATAGATTTATCCAGGAAATGTCAGCCAATTTAAAACCTTGTCTAACCCTACCAGTCACCCTCCTCCATCTCCACCCAACCCCACACCTCAAAAGCCTCCCGACCATCCACCATGACTGCCCATGACCCAAGCAGGTACTCCAGCTACTCTCTCCTTTTACTCACCTACACTCACTCACCAAAGCCTGGGGGCTAACTGTTGTCCTGCTGTTTACAGAACCACAGCGAGAGCTTTGGTGACTTCATTTTCACAAGTCACCAAATTGCTGACCTCAGTCAGTTCCACTTCCAGATTTGAATCACTGCAAAAGTCAAACTGATTGTGATGGAGATACAAAACTAAATAAACAAAATTATTTAAATCTGCTTTAAGGTTACTCTTGCATTTGGAATCCTCTTTCATTCTGGGACTTGGGGCAATTTAATTACCTACTCGAATCCAAATATACGCGTATTGATTCGAAGTTTGGTTGATCTAGGAAGCATTTAGTCGACACAGAGACATCCTGCATGAGTAGCAAATAAATGGATCTTCTGTTGTGCTAGACAATATGCAAAATATTGCAGTTGTTGGTTGGGTAAAATAAAAATGCAAAATTGTGGAAATAGCGGTATGGAGACTTATACAATTCAAACAGGATGAGACAGAATCGATGCAGGGAGGACGTTCCCGATGGTGGGTGCATCCAGAACCAGGGGTCACAGTCTGAGGATTCAGGGTAGACCATTTGGGACAGAGATGAGGAGACATTTCTTCACCCAAAGAGTGGTGAGCCTGTGGGATTCATTACCGCAAGAAGTAGTTGATGATAAAACCATGAATGTATTCAAGAAACTGCTAGATACAGCACTTGGGACAAATGGGAACAAGGATTATGGGGAGAAAGCAGGATTGAGTTATTGAGTTGGACAATCAGCCATGATCGTGACGAATGGCACACCAGGCTTGAAGGGCCGAATGGCCTCCTCGTGCTCCTATTTTCTATATTTCTATGTATCTGTGGAGAAAGAGATACATGTTTTCAGGTCAATGACCTTTCTCCAGAACTGCAAAGTGTTAGAGGCATAACCGTTTTGAAAAATAGCAACATTTACAGTACAGGAAACTGCCATTCAGCACACCATTTCTATTCTGGTTGACAAATAACCATCCAGCTTAATCCTACTTCCCAGCTCTTGGTCTTCAGGCCTGTAGTTTGCAACTTTTCAAGGAGCGTACCTTAACTTTGTTTTTAAAACCTCTTGGCAGAGTGTTCGTGACCCTCCCAACCTCAATGAAAAAATTCTCAACACTCCTGCTAATCCTTCTGAAAATTATTTAAAGACTATTACCTTGGTTTCTCCCTTTCTAATAGGAAGGATCTAATGGAAATAGATCCTTCCAATCCACTCGGTCTAGGCCCCTCAGCTTTGTACACCTCAATCTTTGTTCAAAACATGTCAACCTAATGAATCTTTCCACAGAGCTAAAATTCTCCGTTCTTACAAGTCTCCTGTGTACTTGAGAATGTACAATCACATCCTTCCTGTAATGTGGTGCCCACAATTATATGCAATACTCTAGCTATGGCTTAACTGGTATTGTACACGGTTTGAGCATTACGTCCCTGCTCTTATACTCTAGGCATCCGAGGAGCAGGAGAGTCGATGCTCCAGGCATAAGCCCTTCATCAAGAATGGTGATGGTGGAAAGGGACTGAGAGATAAATGCCCTACCTCACACTTGTCCAGATCAAATTCCATTGGCTCATTTTTATTTGACCATTCGATGTCAGAAAGCTGGGAGGATTAGGACATGGTATTAAAACAACAAGCACCAGAAATCCAGGGTTACGCCTGAGGGCTGAATGGGAATGCTCACTAATGTGGTCACCCAATCTGCATTTGACACAAATGCATACAAATAAATTGCTGTTTCGCCTGCAAGAGTGTGGGCTGAAATGAAAAGGTTGACATTTGATCACCTGGGCTTGCACTGGAAGGGGGATGGGTGTTGGAGGAGGAGGAAAAGGAAACCAGGGCATCAAAGAAAGCTCAATCCCTTACCAATACTGCAAGGGGAAGAGAGGAGGTGGTGTGTTTGGTGGCAGCATCGTTGTGGATGTGGCCGAAAATGATCCGTTGAATATGGTGCGTTGCAGAGGAGAAGCCGAGGATGAGTGGAATCTTGCTGCATTTCTGAGAGGAACAGCTGGTGCCAAGTGGGCAAGGGTTAAAGAGCCAATCAAGTGTAACGGTGGGGAATCCAGTTGAGAAAAATGAAAATTTTTTTTTTACCAGAAACATCAACACACAGGGGCATTGTCAGAGAACCGATGCAACAAGAGTGAAGAAACTGGGAGAATGGAATAACATTCTAGAAATGATTAGGTCAGACATGATGCGGTCATGACGTGGAGGTGTTGGACTGGGGTGGACAAAGTCAAAAATCACACAACACCAGGTTACAGTCCAACAGGTTTATTTGAAACCCCAAATTTTCAGAGTGCTGCTCCTTCAGGACAGTAACCTGGTGTCATGTGATTTTTGATGATGAGATCAGACAAACCAAAAGTACTGAGAACAAAAAGAGAAGGGATGCAAGTAGAACAGAAATAAAGAATACGCATTTCTAGTGAATAGATAGCAGTAAAGATATTTAGACACAAATTGCCTGGTCTCAGGTCATTGAGAACCAGACATACTACAAAAAATTGGAGTTGGGATTCTCTGAAAGTTTCGACACATGGACCTATGGGGAATTGTCCAGGAAGTTTCAACTTCCAAATGGATGATTCCCAGCAGCCTGTATAACAGTCTCAGTCTCTGGGCTTGAGATGTGGGCCACATCCACATGGATAACCACACCCTTGATAATTACCCAGGAATCTAAAACCTGATCTAACAAATCCAAGTGTCATCCCACACGCACAAACCTCTAATTACTACCTCACCTCCCCCTCCAAACCCAACTGGGCAGTGTTAGACAGTATTGCCATTGACCAGAAATTTCACGCAGTCGTTAATGGTCACTCAATGAAACAACGATTTTGATAAGAAGGTGCTCATATAACTGTGCTTCTCTTTTTCACAGTTAAAGATCACACAATACCCGGTTATAGTCCAAACTTTGGATTTACAAACTTTCGGAGCACTGCTCCTTCATCAGGTAGCAAGATCTAAGTGTCACACAATACTGTGCAATATTGATCAAATCTAGGTTGCTGTTAAGTTTTTAATCACCTAGAATGGGGATGCAGGTTTTGAGTGATTAATATGTAAATCCCAGAACTTCTTTCAAGTCACACTCCCGAGATAACTTAAGGTTTTATACACACAAAAAAGTGACGTCTCAGCTCAGAGAATGCATTAAAGGAGTGAGGTTAAAGTCTGTCTGAATTCTAATTTTGTGTCAGACTGGTTCTATTTCCAAAGTAGGAATTTGTAAAATGTCACATGGACTGACTGCCTGCAGATTGTGTGCTTTTTGAACAAAATAGAATGTATCTGCCAATATAAATCTGCAAATGCAAATTCACCCCATAAATGCGTGTGTGTGTGCGCGCACGAGCGAGAGAGAGAGAGAGAGAGAGTGTGTGAGTGAGAAAGAGAGACAGAGGAAGAGGAGAGAGGAGAGAAAGAAAGGGAGAGAGCAAAAATAAGTGATTAAAGACTTAACAACAATCTAGATTTGCTTAATACTTCTCATCAGTTGCATGACACTTTGATCTTTTACTATAAATTCTGTGGCCTATAACCCTGCCCCACCAGCTACCTGAGGAAGGATTTCCAAATAAACCTGTTGGACTATAACCTGTTGTTGTGTGATGATTAATTTTGTTCACCCCAGTCCAACACTGGTCCCTCCATATCATCTTTTTTCCACAAAAACAGTCAAAGGAAGGACACGATTCACTATTAATGGAGGTGATGTCTTGATTAATTAGTTCCCATCGCAATATGAATGTTTGCTGCAAGTTCCCCATTCTTCACTTCTTGATTCACTTCCTATTGTCCGTAATTTCCAGTAAAGGTCAGAGAAACAGAATATTTCGGCAAACAATCAGTCAACCCTTCACTTAACCAGAAATATCTGTTAAATGTGCAACTTATAACTCAAATTACATATTTATTTGCACAGGCAGCAGTTCAATAGCACTTGAAGTTTCATTTTCTGAAATTCTCTACTGAAATGCCTTGGACATTTTTTTTCCTACAGATAAACCACCATCTCATTAACCGTGTTTTTATTTCCTCACTAATGTCTGGAAGGTCTTTTGGAATATCACTTACACTAAACATCTACATAAGCAGCAGGCTATTGGCTTGATAAATCAACCAAAACATCGAAACACAGAAGATAGGAGCAGGAGGAGGCCATTCGGCCCTTCAAACCTGCTGTGCCATTCATTACGATCATGGCTGATCATCCAATTCAATAACCTAATCCTGCTTTCTCCCCATAACCTTTGACCCCATTCACCCTAAGTGCTATATGCAGCTGCCTCTTGAATACATTCAATGCTTTGGCATCAACTACTTTCTGTGGTAATGAATTCTACAGGCTCACCACTCTGTGGGTGAAGAAATGTCTCATCGCCATCCCAAATGGCCCACCCCGAATCTTCAGACTGTGACCCGTGGCTCTGGACGCACCCACCATTGGAACATCCTCCCTGCATCTATCCTGTCTAGTCCTGTTAGAATTTTATAAGTCTCTATGGGATCCCTCCTCACTCGTCTGAACTCCAGTGAAAACAATCCTGACCTAATCAATCTCTCCTCATCTGTCAGTCCTGCTATCTCTGGAATCACAGACTTGTTACAAAGTACAAGGCCACCATTTGGTCCATCATGTCTTTTCCATTTCTCGGAACATTTTGACTCAGTACTGAATTGCTGACTTGTCTGGTAATCTGCATGTTGCTTCTGTTTAAATAATTCTTCTTGAAGGCCTCAGTTGAACCTGTCTCCTCCACATTTCCAGACAGTGCATTCCAAATCCAGACTACTCCCCAATAAATATTCATCCCAACTTGCATTTGTTTCTTTTTCATAACAATTTAAAATGGTGGCCTCCAGTACTCGAACCTTCTGAACAGTTTCTCCCTGCCTGCTCTGTCTGGGCCCCTCATGAGTTTCAAAACTTACATCAGATCTTATCTCAGCCTTCCCCTCTCCAAGGCAAACAGCCCCAACCTCTGCAATTTGTCCTCATAATTGAAGTTTCTCATCACTGGAACTATTCCCATAAACATTTTCTGCATACTCTCTAATGTGTTCACATCCTGACAAACGTGTACTCAAACTGAGGTCTGATCAGTGTCCAATAAAGGTTTAGCATGACATTCCTGCTCTGTACTCTATACCCCTATTAATAAAGCCTAGAATACTGTATGCTTTACTAAGAGATCTCCCTACCTGTCTTGCACACACTGATTAATGTACAAATACTCCCTCTTTGCCCTTGCACACTTTTTAGAATAATACCCTTTATTTTATACCAACCCAAAATGTTCCTTGGACCATGGTGCATCCCCTGACACTTCTCTACACTGAACTTCCTCTGTCCACTCAACCAACTTGTCAATGTCTTTTTGAAGTCCTGTGTTGTCTTCCTTGCGCTTGACAATTCTTGTAAATTTTGTGTCGTCAGCAAATTTTAAAATTCCCCACATACCAAAATCTGAAATATTTACATATATTAGGAAAATCAAGAGTCCCCAAGTCCACTACAAATGTTCTTCCAGCCTGAAAAATACCCAATAGTTATTCCTCTCGATTTCCTCTCTCAGCTAATTTTGTATTCACATTGCTGCTGTCCTTTGATTCCACGACAAATAACTTTCCTTACAATTTTGTTCTGTGGTCTTGTATCAAGCACCTTTTGGAAGTTCATACACACCCTCAACAGCATTGCCATTAATCAACCTCTTCTGGTAACCTCTTCAAAAGACCAGACATGATTTACTCTTAACAAATTCACACTGACTCTTCCAAACTAACCCAGATTTTTCCATGTGACTATTAATTATCTCCCGAACAAATTTTTCTAGAAGCTTCCCCACCACCGAAGTTAAAATGGCAAGTCTGTAATTACTTGGCATCAAATTTCTTTGAATGGAGCCATAATGTTTGCAATTCTCTCGTATTCTGGTGCTACCCCTAAATTTAGAGAAAATTAAATTATTGCCAGTCTCTCCATAATTTCAACTCATTTCCTTCAATATCCCTGAATGTAGCTCATCCAGCCTTTATTAATCTTATTAACTTATAGTACTAACAGCTTAAACCCTTCTAGTGATTGAGTTCCCTCCTCAGTCAGCATTACCTGGGCAGCATCTGCTTAGCAGGTAAGACAGACAAAGTATCAATTTAACACCTCAATCATACCTCTTGCCTTTATGTGCAAATCCCCCTTTTTTGTCGCTAATTGGTCTTTATTCACCTCTTACCACCTCTTTGTGCGCTTTGGATGACTTTGGGATTTCAATGCATGTTAGCTGCTAGTCTTTTCTCATAACCCCTCTTTGCCTCCCTTATTTGATTTTTCTTCTTCTTCCTCTGAGCTGTCAGCACTGAACTTAGTTCTCAATTGTCTTTACCACCTGAGACCTGTCAAAAGCACACTTTTTCTTCTTTAACTTATTTTCTTTCTCTTTTGTCATCCAGGGAGCTCTGGATTTATTTATCCTATCTATCTCATTTGAGGGAATATACTTTGACGTACCTGAATAACCTCCTCTGTGATAGTAGTCCATTATTCTGCTGCTGTGTTTTCCCCCAACAACCTTTGGCTCCTGTCTATCTGGCCCAACTTTTTCCTTTCCCCATTGAAGTCTACTTTCCTCCCGTTTATTATTCTTACCCTGGATTGATCAAATCTCATTTTGCACTGGTATCCTAGACCTTGTGAACCAAAGATCACTGTCCCCTAAATGTTACCACCCCCCCCACCTCTTGATTTACTTGGCCCATTTCATTCCCAAGAACCAGGTCTAGCAATGCCTGATTGTTTACTGGATACTACTGTAGGAAATGCTCCTGAAATATGTTCCTCCAGCTGCCCCTTATACTAGTAGTATCCTCCATTATATACAAATGATTAAAGTCGCCCATTCTCCTTTGCTTTTTGATGTTTACACCTCACTGCAATTTCTCACAGATTTGTTCCTCTCCATCCTTCCCACTAGTTGATAATCTATAGATTACTAGATAAAAACAATGACTGCAGATGCTGGAAACCAGATTCTGGATTAGTGGTGCTGGAAGAGCACAGCAGTTCAGGCAGCATCCAAGGAGCAGGAAAATCGACGTTTCAGGCAAAAGCCCTTGCTGTATTCCTGATGAAGGGCTTTTGCCCGAAACGTCGATTTTCCTGCTCCTTGGATGCTGCCTGAACTGCTGTGCTCTTCCAGCACCACTAATCCAGGATCTATAGATTATGCTGAGCAATACACTTACAGCTTCTTAACGCATAGAATTGATTTGGCTAGAGCTGTCTTTGAACCATCTGAAACAGCCTTTCTTCAGTACTGCAATGCACAATGCTCTCCTTAAACCAAAATGCTATCCCCTCCCATTTCCAATCTTTTCTGAGTACCTTGTAACCAGGAATATTTAACACCCAGACATGCAGCATGGAGGCACAGTGGTTAGCACTGCTGCCTCACAGCACCAGAGACCTGGGCTCAATTCCACCTTAGGCAACTGTCTGTGTGGAATTTGCACATTCTCCCAGTGTCTGCGTGGGTTTCCTCTGGGTGCTCCGGTTTCCTCCCACAGTCCAAAAATGTGCAGGTTAGGCGAATTGGCCATGTTAAATTGCCCGCAGTGTTAGGTGAAGGGGTAAATGTAGAAGAATGGGTCTGGGTGGTTTGCTCTTCGGAGGGTGGGTGTGGACTTGTTGGGCCGAAGGGCCTGTTTCCACACTAAGTAATCTAATCTAATGCCCTTTTTCAGCCAGACTTCCATTACTGCCTCAACAGCATTATCCCACGTAGCAATCGGGGTGTGGAACTGCCCAGTTTTAATCACTGTACTCTGTGCATTCAGATACAGTGTAACCCTAGTTTAGACTTCATTACTTCCTTCCTTACTCCAATTCTACTTATTAACTTACTATTCTCTAACCCTTATTTTATTTGGCTCTCCGCGGTATACTTTCTAATTTCCCCTCCATGTCCCCACTCCCTTGCTGAGTTAAACTCTCCCAAACAGCACTAGCAAAATCCACCTCAAGGAATTCAGTCCTGGCTTGTACAAGTGCCATCTTCTCCTGAGCCAATCCTAATGCACCAGAATTTGAAAGCAGTCCATTTGCACCATCTTTCCAGGTACACATTCATCTGGCTTCTGTTGCTATTTCTGTCTCCACTTGCACATAACAATGGAGGTAATCCAGGAAATACTATTTTAGATGGTCCTGCTCGTTAACTTTATACCAAGGTCCCTACATCCACTTACAGGACCACATGTCTCTTCCTACCTACGTTCTCAGTACCAACTTGGACCGTGACCTCTGGTTATTCACCCTCCCTTAGAAAAATGGCCTGCAACCAGTGACATCCCTGACCCTTGTACTACGGAGGCAACATACTATCCTCTCAGATATACGTGTCTGTTGCGCTAACTGAAGAATTTCCTATATATACTGTCCTTGCACTCTACTTCAGCAGCAGTATGTGCTGTGAGAAAGATGCTAAGAGGCTGCAGAGTGACTTGGACAGGCTGGCTGAATGGGGCAAATACTTGGCAAATGCAGCATAAATACGGATAAAGCACGGTGGCTCAGTGGTTAGCACTGCTGCCTCACAGCGCCAGGGACCCAGGTTCAATTCCAGCCTTGGGTGACTGTCTGTGTGGAGTTTGCACGTTCTCCCCGTGTCTGCGTGGGTTTCCTCCGGGTGCTCCGGTTTCCTCCCACAATCCAAAGATATGCAGGTCAGGTGAATTGGCCATGCTAAATTGCCCATAGTGCAAGGGTGAATATAGGGTTGGGAACAGGTCTGGGTGGGTTACTCTTCTGAGGGTCAGTGTGGACTTGTTGGGCCGAAGGGCCTGTTTCCATACTGTACGTAATCTAAATATGAGGTTATGCACTTCGGTGGCAAAGCCAGGAGGGCAGGTTAGAATCTGAATGGTCGCAGTTTAGGAAAAACTGAGGTGCAACAAGACCTGGGTGTCATGGTGGAACGGTTATTGAAGGTTGGTATGCAGTTAGCAGGCAGTGAGGAAAGCTAATGGCATGCTCTCCTTCATAGTGAGACGATTTGAATATCGGAGAAACGATGTTTTGCTGCTGTTATACAGGGCCTTGGTGAGGCAACAGCTTGAGTATTGTGTGCATTTTATGTCTCCTCATCTGCGGAAGAACATTCTCGCTATTGAGGGAGTCCAGCAAAGGTTCATCAGACTGATTCCCAGGATGGCAGGACTGACATAAGAAGAAAGACTGGATCGACTGGCTGGAATTTAGGGGAATGAGGGGGGGTTCTCAGAGAAACATATAAAATCCTGATGGGACTGGACAGGTTGGATGAGGGAAGAATGTTCCTGATGTTGGAGAAGTCCAGAACTAGGGGTCAGTGTCTAAGAATAAGGGGTAAGCCATTCAGGAGAGGAGGAAGAATTTCTTCACTCGGAGTTGGGAACCTGTGGAATTCTCTCACACAGGAAACTGTTGGGGCCAGTTCATTAGATAGATTCAAGAGGGAGCTGGATTTGGCCCTTGCGGCTAAAGGGATCAAGGGGGGAGGGGAGAAAGTGGGAGTGGGATACTGAACTTTCATTATCAGCCATGAACATTATGAATGGTGGGGCAGGTTCAAAGGGCCAAATGGCCTACTCCTGCACCTAGTTTCTATAAAATAGAAAACAAAATATGCATAAAATAGAAATATTTATATTACAAGCCAGCTCCCTCTCCTATGCTAGGTTAGAAGGAAAAATATCTTAGTAAACTGGGTTGCTAAGGGCCCAACAGGACTTCCGAATTGGCACAGATTAATCATGGAATGTATTCCTCTTGACTTCCTTACAAATATCGTGCACCAAAAAACTGAATTATTCTATAAAATATGGCAGCCCTTCTTGAATTACAAATATACAGATATTTCGGCCATTCTATCAAGGGCTTTCATCTAGTTGAGGTAACGGTTTTGGCTGGTCCGGGGCCCCTTGGGAGAGGAATCCCGCATGAATACGGGTTTTATTACGACTTGATGTTAACTCATTCCGAGCATGTACTTCACTATTTAATTACTATGATATCCTTCTTTTTTCCCTTGAGTAACATAAGATATTTGATCATACACTCTGGTTAGTTTTAGGTTAGATTAGTAGTTAGCTAAGTTTTGTCTTTTTCTTCTCTGTATCTCTTCTTTTTGTTTGACAGGTTTTGACTATTATTTATTTGAGATTTAATTGTATATTAGTGTTTGTACTTGTGTTTTTTTATTTGTAAACTTGTAAAAACATGTTCAATAAAAATATCTATATTAAAAAAAGAAATTCCCATTTTGTAAAACTGAAACACCATTCTTAAGAGCAGCCGCTGAACAATTTATCAATTCATAACTTTCCTGTGATGTAACCCTGAGACATTTTTCTCTTCTCCTCATATTATTCTTTTTCTGGTGTCAACTCTCTCTTGTGTTTTAGGTTGATGTGACTATTTCCAGGTCCTCCCACTCTCACACACTTTCTAAAAGTTGTGATCATATATATTTTACCAAATTAGGGACATTACAGAGTGTTAGAATTCTTTGGTTTGACATATCTAGAGGGCAGAGGTAGCGATTATCTGAAGCAGGCTCCTCACTGCATGTTACTGCACGTCAGTCAACCATAATGCACATCTCAAATGTGTGTCAGTTTTCAAACAGGGTTACTCATCTTTGTTATTTTGCTTCTTTCAAGATTGCAACTTGTAGGGAAAGCAAACTGTGCAGTTATTCGCAAAACACTAAAAAAATTACAACATTTAGAGACTGGGCCCGGCCAAATAAGCATCTTACTCAGAATACTGGCGCATTTAGTTATTAACATGTGCTAACAGGCCTAGTTTCATGCCAGAGATTACACCACAATTCTAAAGCTCCAGGGTACATATTTTCCAGGTTCGCTTCAAAATGACTTCTGTTACTCTCCTTTATAAGTTGACGGTTGTGTGTTGCAAAACTAAAATTAAGAAGCTTGCTGCACTAAAGCTGGATTCTCACAAGCATTTGCACATATTGTTTAGACAAACACAGGGTAAGTCAAGTTTACTTCCTCTACAGGAAAGGGTTTAGAGTTCACTATCTAGTTGAAAGCATTCCCCATCACCTCATTGAAGCTCATCAACAGTTGATAAAATCAGTCGAACGAGGCCACTATATTCGGGCCATCATACTTCAAAACAGAACGAGTCACTATTTTCATCATGCTGCCTTTGGACCTACAAGCCAGAAATATACCACCACCTCTTGATATCACAAAATGTTAGTTGTTAAGTGGCAATTAAAATTAAATTGACTGCTGTCCTTCTGGACATTTTGCAATTTGATCATATAGACATATAGACCTAAAAAGGGGAAATACCATCTTGACATAAACGAACTAAATTGTGCCATACATTGGGCCCTGCTTCAAACCATGAAAGTATTCTTGAAGTCAGTCATTTTCTGCCGGTTTTACTCATATTGATAAACCAGCCTTTCCCTCCCTCTGTGAAGGGCCGTCACAGGCAGCTTTCGATTTACAGAAGCTTCCCTCTGCAAGTTAGCTTCTGGTTGATTTAGTCATAAATATTGTGACCGTCACGTCTACTCTGCCATTCAATAGGATCGTGGCTGGTCTGATTATGACCTTATTGCCATTTTTTTTGTCCCAGTAATTTTGATTGACAAGGCAGTCAAGGGTTATGTCCAACTCAGCCTGGAATCGATCCAACATCCTGACCTTCCCTACTTCAAATTCCTCCGCATCTGTGTCTTAAGTTGGAGATCCCTTATACTTAAGCAGTGTCTCTTTAACGAAATTCCGGATTTTCCCATGAGGGGAGACATGTTGTCAGTGCTTACCCTGTTAAACACCCCCTCACCCCCCCCGAGAAGTTTATATATTTCAACAAGATCACCTCCCTTTCTTCAAAACCTAAATGGATGCATGCCCAATCCACTTGACTTTTCCACATCAAACGCTTCACCTCAGGAATCAGCCAAGTTAACCTTCAATGAACTGCTTCCAATGCCAGTACATCCTTCCTTAAGTCAGGAGACCAAATCTGTGCACAGTTTCATCAAATCTTAGTCGTAGCAATTCTTTCCTACTGTTACACTCTACCCCCACTGCAATAAACTCCAAATTACCAGTTGTACTTGCACGATAACGTTTTTCAGACTCACGAACAAACTGGCCTCAATACTGCTTGGCAAATTTGATGTGTGTTACTAAAATCAAATGGATCAGATCCTAGCTCTGCAGTTGAACATGTCCAATCATTAATGGTGGTGGTCAAGTGAACTATTAACAAGAGGTAAAGGTTCAACAAACACTCTCCTTTATTGACAGAGCCCAGCACACAAAAGACAGCAGTGGAGCATATACATCCATCTTCCACCGGTGCTGAATGGATGATCCATCTTGGCCTACACCTGAGGAGCCCAGTATTGCATGTGCCAGACTTCAGCCAATTCGACTCTCATTACATCTCATGAAATGGCTGGGCATATTGGATAAAACAGAAATATCCCAACTCTAGTGCTGAAAACTTGGAAGAACCATGTCTCTTACTGAATTGTTCCAGTTGTAAGCATAATTCTAAGACAGGGTGGAAAATTGCCCAGATATGTCCACAAAAAGCATGACAAACCTCAGCCTGATCAAATATCATCCCATTAGTCAACTCTCACTAGAGATAAATAAAAGTTGACAGCATTATCAAAATGCATTCAAGAGCTGCTATGCAAAGTTTATGTTGCTCCAAACCTCATTACAGCCTTAGTCCCAAGATGAGGAAAGAGTAACTGCTTTCAACACCAAGTGTTGCGTCAAACACCTAGAGTGCAACAGAATGAGAACGTCTCCATGGATTGGGGTCTTACTGAACCTAAAGGGTCTACAACAAACATGACACCCACAGGATATTGCCAGGAAGGATGTTCCCACCATTGAGCAAGTCCAGAGTTAGAGGTCATAGTTTAAGGAAAATGGGTAAATCTTTTAGGACTCAGATGAGGAGAAATTGCTTCATCCAGAGAGTGGTGAGCCTATGGAATTCACTACCATAGAAAGCGGCGGAGGACAAAACATTGTATCTTCAAGGAGGAGGTATTTATAGCTCTTGCAGCTAAAGGGATTGAGGGATATGGGGCGGACAGTAGTGTAATGATTGGCTATGATCATATTGAATGGCTGGACAGGTCACATGGCCTCCTCCTGCTCCTGTCTTCTATGTTTCTACCTTTCCATGTTGGAGGGAGCTACATGATAAGGGTTATGATTGCTCAATATTCCCAAGATTTTAATATAGTCTCAGCAGATTTGAAGGTGGCAAATGTAATTCTGCTATTCAAGAGAGGAGAGAGAGAAAGAGAAAACGAGAAACTACAAACAAGCTAGTCTGACATCAGTTATTGCAATCTACTATTAAGGAAGTCTTCACAAAATCATAGTACAATCAGATAAAGTCAATACAATTTACAAAGAGGAATCATATATGGCAAAGTTATCAGGATGTGAGGATGTAACTAGCAGGGAAGATAAATGGTACTAATCGATATAGTGTATTTGGATTTCCAAAAGGGTTCAAATTCTGGAACTCCATATTGAACAGCACTGAGGTCATCAACGCTACCACAGACTGCAGCAGTTAAAGGAGGCAGCTCAGCAACACCGTAAGAGAAGATGAAATCTTAAACTAGATACATAACATATTTTTCTTTCATGCTATTGAAAAAGCAGTCAAGATAACTATAGTTATTGTAATGAGGTCAGCCAGGTGGACCTCATAGAATAAGAGTTCCCTGATTGGGGCTGTTAACCTGATCCAATCATGGAGCCCTGTCTGAAAGATGTGAACAGGAGTGTCAGAGTTTCTGTTCACTCTGAGAGCTGGCTCTGAGGAAACTCCACCAGTGTCAAGTACTATGTACTCATGAACAAAAGGTCACTTGGTGACGGGATACCGGCCTCTGTGGAGTTATATCTGTGGTGAGAAGAGAAAAAATATGCTCCTGAAGAAGTTTACTCATAACAGTTGTCTTTCAGATGGGGTAAGCATTTCTGGCACCAAGCTGTTATTTGGGAAGCTTGACTCATTTGATCCTGGCATCAAAGAATGTGGAAAGAATGCGTTACTTTCTCTGGGTAAATGTCATTGGGGCAGTTGAAAAGCAATGAGTAGTTTTCCTGACAGCTTGTGGACCCACAGCTTTTTCAGTTATTAGGAGCCTAACATTTCCTGAAGCACCAGAAACTATGAGTTGATGGATTTAGTCAAAGAATATTATGACCCCAAGCTTCCTTTAATTCTGAGATGTTATCGGTTTTATCAGCAATTTGAGAACCAGGGTATATTGGGAGCTTTGACGAGGTTAAGACAGAGGAATGGGACTTTGGTTTAACCCTTAATGAGATGCTGAGAGACTGTTTGGTATGTGGGAATAATGATGTGATCATGCAAAAGTACTTACTAGCTGAAGCCCAACTGGACTTCAAACAACTGGCCTTGTCATTAGAAAATGCAACAAATGGAGTATATGAGTTACAGGGTATGGTAATGGAAGTGGACACCTGCACCAGTCTGACTGAGCTTGGATGACACCCTTTGAGTGTAGTCAATTGCAAAGCCTGACTCAAGACATACCTGGAATAGAGGGACTCTAGGTCAGCCCACAGCAAAGCCTTGGCCACACAGTTAACATTTTCTTCAGGATCTGAACCAGCAAACTATTTGTAGTTACTGCTATGTAGACTCGAGACAGCAAAAAAAAAGTCCCAATAGCTTGAACTGAATAACAGAACTCAGTCTGGTATCCAGCTGAGTGCACACCCTGGAAAGTCTACCTACATTTGGTTTGGAACAGTTAAATCGCTTGGCAACATCAAAATCAGAACCAATCAAAATAAATGTCTGGTTAAACGGACACCTGGTTCTAATGGCAATCGATATCATCACGATTATATCAGTGCTCACAGAACTAGTCTTCAACAAAAGTGGAGTTTGCACATTCTCCCCGTGTCTGCATGGGTTTCCTCTGGGTGCTCCGGTTTCCTCCCACAGTCCAAAAATGTGCAAGTTAGGTGAATTGGCCATGCTAAATTGCCCGTAGTGTTAGGTGAAGGGGTAAATGTAGGGGAATGGGTCTGGTGGGTTGCTCTTCGGAGAGTTGGTGCAGACTTGTTGGGCTGAAGAACCTGTTTCCACACTGTAAGTAATCTAATCCAAACAATTCGCTCTGGACTCCAACCCTTAAGTTCATGCAAGATCTCAGCTAGACAGAGAACCTATATCAGAGAATCTTTACTGATTAAGGGTATAACTACGGTTCCAGTCTTGTATGAGAAGCAGCTGGCTCAGTTATCACTGATTGTCATAAAAGGCTCAGGCCTAACTCTGATGGGACGAAATAGGTTGAGAACAATTCACCTTAATTGGCTCAACATTTTTCGATTAGAAAATAGTTGCCTGAGTGAAGTCCTAATTAAATATCAGGTGTTTCTTTTTGGGAACTATCAAAGGAGCCAAGGCCACCTTACATGTGGACCATGAAGCAATTCCACAATACTGCAGAGCATGCCCAGAGCCATTTGCCTCACGGGCAAAAGTAGAGGCAGAAATCAGGAGGCTGGAAAGTGAAGGAATTATCAAACCAGTCCAGTTTGCAGCACCGGTCATATCCATTTGTGAAGCCTGGCAGATTAGTTTGCCTTTGTGGGAATTTTAAACAAACAATAAACTCACAAATGAGGCAAGAGCAAAACCTACCTGGCCCCTCAGAACAGCCAGAAAGGCTGTCAGAACCCAGGGGTTCTCCTGCTCTGCCCAGCATTGAAGAAATCTCAAAATAGGAGAGAGGCACAGTGGATATTATAGTCTCAATAACTTTATCACCTGAAGAGGATGATTTTCTTCCGAGATGGACTGGGCGCAAAAAATGGGTGACAGTTTGACATACGCCACTCATACCAGAAGCCAAGTCAGAGGAACTGGACCCGGGCTGAAAATGTGCAAGGAGAGGCTACAAGAGAAATAAGGCCTACATCCCCAGACCTAGAGGGAGAGGGACATAGTGATTGTAACAGGGTCAGCCAGGTGAACCTCATAGAATATGAGTTCCCTGATTGGACCAGGTTAACAGCCCCAATCAGAGAGCACTGGCTGACAGATATAAACAGGAGTTCTTGGAGGGGGTTGTTAGGACCGACTGCCTGCCCCTCTTCCGCGGTTACATTAGAGCCCGGGTGTCTCTGGAGAAGGAGCACTCGGTGTCCACCAACACCCTGGAGTTAGATTCACTACACTACAGATTCACTACACTACAGTGTGGAAACAGGCTCTTCGACCCAACAAGTCCACACCGACCCTCCGAACAGCAATCCATTCCCCTACATTCATCCCTGACTAATGCACCTGACACTACGGGCAATTTAACATGGCCAATTCACCTAACCTGCACATCTTTGGACTGTGGGAGGAAACCCAGACATGGGGAGAATGTGCAAACTCCACACAGACAGTTGCCCGAGGCGGGAGTTGTTCAGGAAGAGGTGGGCGCCGCAGGGAGTGGAGTGCATTATTTCCCCGTCCAACTCTATTTTGACTTAATCCCTGCCCTCCCCTTCACTGTTTGATCACACAGCATTACCCTTTGATGTGAAGGGCACTGCTTGTCACTGGCCACTCAGGTGTTTCCTTTCTTCCTGGTGGTGGAAATTTGAATAAAGATTTGTGTATCTTGTGTCTCACACCTGCGCACACACACCATGGGTGCTGGGGAAAAATAAGCACTACCGCAGTTAGGCGACAGTGTGGGGGTAATAAAAAAAACGAGTGTCAGAGGCTCTGCTCACTCGAGAGAGAGAAAAAAATAAACAGCAGTTTTAGGGGTTCTGATCACTTGGAGAGCTGGCTCTGGGGAACTCAGATCAGTGTCAAGTCATAAACTGTATAAATAAAAGGGTGAGGGGACTTCGGCCTCTGGAATTATTTCCATAATCACAAGTGAACATCAGCAGTCAGTTAACGGCATGTTTCTATTTCATTAGGGTTGGCTGGTTGCTCAAGGAGTTGTGTTGAGTATGCTGCCCCACAACAAAAGCATTTTTAAAATTTTTCAGTACAATGAGAGATTTGAGAAAATACTGCAGAAAATAGATCTCCACAGGATTTTCCACAATTAATCTGTTGCTGCCCAGGTTACATATAGTTGGCATTAGTAGTAATCAATGGGAGAAGATCCAAATCACTGGCATCCAGAGTGGTCAATCTACAAAAATTCAATTAACCTCAGAACCTGGAAGGCACCCAATTCACAACTGGGCAGGAACATTACAAATGACAGATGAGTAAAGCAGGTAAACAGCCAAATTATAACATTAAACACGAGTAGACCAGTAGCAGGAAAGGAGAAGACACAATTATATTGGCGAGAGCAGGACAGTAACAACATGTGAATTGCTGCTCAGGAGGGCAACACAGAGAGAATGAGCTGAATGGTCTTATTTTACCCAGTAACATTGTGACTCTAACAGACAAAAGACACTTGGATTTTTGGGCAAAGATGGACTGGAAACATATTTTATGAAAAAAAAACCCAACAATTACTTCTCCTATAGTAATTGAAGTACTTTAAACTCATTTAAACCAAGGTTAGGTGGGACTAGATTGGGTTGGGATATCTGGTCGACATTGACGGGTTGGACCGAAGGGTCTGTTTCCATACTGTACATCTCTATGACTATGACTCTGGTCAACATACTACTATTTACTTCCTCTTTCCTTGTGATTAACAGAATCTGGAAGCAGACTCACATCCTGCTTGCCTTGTTAGTCTTGATAGTATCACATGATTAATCATGAACATTTTTACTTCCAAGTCGTATTTTCTTAGAAAAGTCACAAATTTCTTTTATTCTTTGTTATGGTGCCTGTGAACAGGAATTCGAGACAGGGAGTTGGCCTCTTTATGTGGTTTTGTTGTAGATATTTGATCATTGCATTTTTGTGCTCAGAATTTGCAACATTAGTTCAGCAAACTTAACTAAAAGTTGAACTGCTAAAAAGAAAAATCCAGGCGACTCAGGAAAACTAATGTTTACTGTGTATGGTGTCCTTTCACTGACATCTTGTTGACAATGAAGAACTTAGCTTTTCACTTTTGAAACTGTAGAGGAATCTCAAGAGTAATAAATCTGCAGTGCACTACACAAACACTTCTTATTTTAGGTTTCAAAAGAGAAGCAGGGTTGGCAGTATTTTGGATTTACCAAATAAACATTGCATCATGGTGTGATTTTTATCTTTAAACTTCTATGATCAAGCAACTCAGTTTTATTTCCGCACAAAGCCAGTTACATTTTCCTGCGCATTTAAAATGTGCATTTCATTTAAAATAAATTAAAATTTCCTTGAAGCAATTCCTAAAACCTTATAGCACATTCCTGGAAAAGGAGAAGGAATTGGAAGGAAGCACGCTATTTGTAATGCTCATGTGCACGGAAATACAAAGCCAACTCACAAACGGACTGAAGGCAAAACAGCAAATAGGGACATTTTTCAAAATCATCAATGAATCAACTCAGATTTCGGATTACAATATGGGGCGCTTGTGCTCTTATTCCTTACCACTTCTGGATAACTGCATTCGCTTCAAAATATGCTTTGTATTTGTCATTTCCTGGTCAATGGCTCCTTAAATACATCCAAACGTTAAAAGCAGATCTTAACCTGGTACGCTTCACATATGAAGCAGCAGCCAGAGCAGGCCATTCAGCCCCTCTGTTATTAATAAGAGCGGATGTGACAGTAACCCTAAATCTGGTCGACACCAGATTCACACCCAGCCCGGACAACCTTTCACCCCTGAACTTAGCGAGAATCTACCTGGCACTGCCTTAAAAAATACTCAAGGGTTTGCTTTCACTGCCTTTTCAGGAAAGCAATTACAAAGACTCACGATATCTGGTACTACTTTGAGATGTTGACAATTAAAATTTAACATTTCCTCATTCTTTATTTTTATTTTAAAAATTTGAAAATGAAGTGTGGAACAATAATTGGCGACCAATTATTAGTAATGTCAGCAAATATTGATTCCTTAAGGAAAGCTAGCATAGGTTTGTTGAGGGAAAGTCATCTTTAACTAACTTGCTGTAGTTTTTTGATGAGGGCAGTGGGAGGCTGGGTGAGGATGATGCGGTTGATGTGGTGCACATGACCACCCAAACAGGTGTTCTATTCCGAGCTCCAAAACAGCAAGTGAGCTCCAGGTGACAGAGAAAACACTCAAAGCCTCCCTGGTGAAGTGCAGAATTCCCACAGATGCCTGGGAATCACTGGCCCAAGACCATTCACAGTAGAGGAGGAGCATCCAAGAAGCTATCGATCACCTTCAGCCATGTCGTTGGGAAAAAGCAGAAGACACATGAAAATTCGTAAGGAGTGAGCGGTCACACTGATGCCCCACCCACCCCTTCCCACAGCTACCTCTGTCCCAAGTCTAACAGAGCCTGGGGTAAACGCATCAGTCTGTACAGCCACCTACGGACTCACCCTGAGAATGGGATAGAGTCATCCTCATCTCTGAGGGAGCACCGACTGAAAAACGTACATGGACTGACCTGTGAGTGTAGCCCATGAAGTACAAGGGACAGTAGCAACATGGCTACAGTTTGGAGGAGTGCGAGGAAACAGAGTGACGGTTAACGGATATTGTCTGGACCAGAAGAATGCTTATGGTGGAGTCCCCCAGAGGTCTGTGTTGGGATCCTTGCTTTTCCTGATTTATGTTAGGGCATAATTTCATATTTTGCAGATGATATGAAGCTTGACACCATTTTGAGGAGGATAATTTTGAGTGGAAGAGGCAAATAACTGACAGATGAAGCTGAATGTTGAGAAATGAGGTGCAATCCAGAATATTTTTCATCACTGGAGTGAGATCTGATGGAGGAATTCAAAACCAGGAGTGGTCTGGACAGAGTAGATTGGCAAACATACTCCTAGTTGTGAGGGGATCATGAATAGGAGGGCACAGGTGAAAGAAATTCGCAAAAGCAGGAAAAGCAACAGTAGAAGTTTATTCAGGCAGCAAATAGTTTGAGGATGGAGTGCACTGCCTGACAGGGTGACAGAGGCAGTTCAAACCATGCATTCCAAAGGGAATGAGACTGTTATTTGAGAAGACGTTATTGGACGTACATGGAATAGTGTAGGTGGGATGGGCTTCAGATTAGTATGACAGGGCGGCGCAACATCGAGGGCTGAAGGGCCTGCACTGCGCTGTAATGTTCTATGTTCTAGAGAGCAGGCTGGAGGAAGGCATTACTTGAAATGCTCATTCCAAGACCTCAGGTACACATGATGGGTTGCATGGCTGCACAGAAATCATAGAATTCCACAATCCCTACATAGAATTCCTACAATGTGGAAACAGGCTTGGCCCAACCAGTCCACACTGACCCTTCGAAGAGTAACCCACCTAGACCCATTCCCCAACCCTGTTGCTCTACATTTATCCCTGACTAATGCACCTAATCTACACATCTGTCAACACTTTGGGCAATTTAGCACAGCCAATCCACCTAACCTGCAAATCTTTGGACTCTGGGTGGAAACCAGAGCACCTGGAGAAAACCCACGCAGACATGAGAAGAATGTGCCATTTAAGATTTTGAGAAGTTGCTAACTTGGACTAAACTGCCTTGATGCATGAAAATCTTGCAGATTTCAGTTATGTTAGCATTTATTGCAAAGGGGTTGGAGTACAAGATTGCAGACTCCTGCAAATTATATCGGGTTTTCATGAGACCACGTCTGGAGAAGTGTGTACTGTTTTGGTCACCTCAGCTTCAAAGGAAAACATTTGCCTTTGAAAAAGTGCAACAAATTCCACTGGATTGATTTCTGGCCTGAGAGGGTTATTCTGAGTTAAGATTAACTGGAAAGGCCCTATAAATCCTGTAGTTTACGTGAGGTAGCCTTTTTGAGAATTCAAAGGCAGTTTTACAGGGTATATGACAAGAGGCTATTTCCCCTTGCTGGAGACCCAGAACCATGGGCTATAGTCTAAGGTTCAGACATTTAGCGCTGAGGTGAGGAGAAAGCCTTCACTCAAAGGGTGATGAATCTTTGAAATTCTTCATCCTCAAGAGTTGGGAATGGTCAGCTGTAAAGTGGTCTCTAAGGAAGCAGCAAGTGTAGGAAGTGCTATGAGATTACCTCCAGCATAGAGTCCTAGCTGATAAGACAGTGCTTATTCATCTCCCAGAGCATAAGAAACTAGGCCAGGATATTCTGGTATTCAGAGGATGCCCTCAATCCTCTTTGTTACTTCTGAGAAAAACTCAAATCAAGTTATTGAGACACAAAGCCATACTGGTTATCCCTTTTGAGTCCTTGCCCTCCCAAATACATAGGCAAAAACAAGGGCTGCAGATGCTGGAAACCAGATTCTAGACTAGAGTGGTGCTGGAAAAGCACAGCAGATAAGACAGCATCCCAGGAGCAGGAAATCGACATTTCGGGCAAAAGCCCTTCATCAGGAATAGAGGCAGGAAGCCTGCTGCCTCTATTCCTGATGAAGGGCTTTTGCCCGACATGTCAATTTTCCTGCTCCTCGGATGCTGTCTGAACTGCTGTTCTTTTCCAGCACCACTCTAGTCTAGAACCTTTCCAAATACATGGAAACCCTGTCCCTCAAAATCCCTTCCAGCAACTTACCCACCACTGATGTCATGCCTACAGTGGCTCCCCTAGCTTTTCCTTACTGCTCTTCTTAAATGTCACCACATCAGCCACCCACCCTCCATCTTCTGGCACCTCACCCGTGGCTGTTGATGGCCCCGATCTCAGCAAGGGGCCCAACATTCTCAGCCCAGACAGCTCCAATGGACCTCCTTCCAGCCTCAGCCACCCTTTCCAGCCTCTTGCTTCACTTTCTGGTCCTTCTCCTTTGCCTCCTGAAGGATGTCAAAGGTCTTCAATCCAGGAGATTGCGGTAGCTCCTCCAATCAAAAATTCTCTCCTCCACGCCAACTTCCAATCACCGATGTGGTCTCTGGAGAAGCAAGTGCCAGGAAGCAAGGAACTATTTGGTACAAGCTTGCCTCCAATAGGGTGCTTTACCTAATGCAGTAATGTTTATTTTATTTCCCTTAGCATAAAAAACTTGGCATTGATATCGTGGTATTGAAGAATCCAGACATTTACAACAGCTAACTAACTGTTAGCTCGCATTCAGCAATTAAGTTACACAGCACAGCATGCAGATGCATCATTCCTGATGAAGGGCTTATGCCTGAAACGTCAATTCTCCTGCTCCTCGAATGCTGCCTGACCTGCTGTGCTTTTCCAGCACCACATTCTCTTGACACAGCAGGCGGATCAGCCATGATTGGGCCAAACAGTAAACATTGGCTCAAGCCAACAATTCCTGCACCACCTTTTCCAGTATTATTTTGGTGTGCACCATCAATCACCAAGATCACCATATTCCTGTGATGAAGCTTCAATTGTTCTCCACACTTTCCTGACAGGAATACCTTTAGCAGAGTGTCCTCAAATAGATATGGTGAGTCAGTCTCAGAAATCAAACACAATGTGAGGAGTCGGGGAAAAATGCAGCCAGCCATTTTTTGAGCTTCCCATCTCCCTGCAGCTGGCCTGATGCTCACTGAGTAAAAAGGTGAAGTTAGTACATGACATGGAGGTTAGGGAATCATGCATTAGAATTCAAAAAACTTAGGTTGTTGCATGTTGTCCGACTACAATTTAGATGAGCCTAAAAATATGTGGAATAAACAGGGATATAGTGAAGTGGATTTTCATTCCAGCTAATGGTCATGTAATATGGAAAGAGCAGTTGTAACAAAGATCAGGACTCGCTAATTAACAACATCCATCATTTGCTACAAGGTGCATCCATTGAATCGACTAATAAATTCAGTTTTTTTTCCAGGACAAGCATAGAATGGGTAATAATGATTCCCATTACTGGCGAAAATTTGTTTTGGAATCAGAGAAATTCAGAAAAGGACTATTGTTTAGATTCCCTGACGAGGAAACGTAGAGGTCAAGTCTCCAGTTCCAGTTTAGTATTAAAAATATATTCTGATCAAAGCAGGAAAGTGTACTGTGTCTATTATTATCGAAAGATAGTCAATGGTATTTTAACTTCTGAGAAATCCTTGTTAAAACACTATAATGTACAAAATTTTTAAATTACTATCCAACTTATTTTGACCACCAGATTAAATAAACCCATTTTGAATTATTTGAACATATATTCGTACAACATTCCAAGAAGGGAATTTTAAACAGCTTGTTACTCTGCATCAACTAGGAGTGTAGTTCTGAGTTGTAGTTAACTTCTGCTACTTCTGAAAATGAACCTTCCAGCTCAGCGAGCAAACCTACACCCAGAACCTCAACCTGAGCTACAAATCTTCTCAAAACTCGCTAACGTCTGCTTTTGCACTGATGCAAGGCAGATTCTCTAACAAAAGTAACAGGACAATTTAGCAATTCTTATGTCTGTCACAGACATTAAAACACAATCTTCTCTTTTCTTCCGCTCATGTCAAAAGTTGTATGTTGATTTCTGTATTGCTGTAGGTTAGCAGTTTCACTCTCGAGTTGCTTTCCTTGAAGAGATATGAAATCTGGTGTTCACACCAGATATACGACAAACCCAAGGTATTAAAAGTGCACAGGTGGCTGCTAGTCCAACTGTGAATTTTAAAATCACTGTTTACAACATCATGAGAAAATAGTAATCTCAGCTGTGGTCCCTACAGATTTCTGAACAAATAAACCAGCCTCTTACCGTAGTCCTGGAAGACGTGTCAACAAATACAAATGTGCAGGAGCTCCTTAGTCTCAAAGCTCAGCCAAATATTCAATTAGTGACATAACTCAGGTCATTGGCTACACGTTCATCTAACCTGGCACCAAGACTGGTACCTGTGGTACAACACAAACCTTGCACTCTGCACCTCCACTTTCAAATGCTCCCTCACTGAAATAATAAAAGGTGCAGTTCCACATGACTACAGCTCTCAGGGGGCTTCATTAATTCGTGCAATCACTGCTTTGCCACTTGAAAAAGCAAGGGCGGAGTGCGGGTGGGGGGGGGGGGGGGGGAGGGGGAGGAGGAATAATAGGCTGAGTCAACTCAGCACAGGGACAACGCGACTAGTTAGCAGACAGATGGGGAAAGACAGCAATTTACAGGGCGAGGAAAAGCAAATCAAACCACAAGAAAATGAGTCAAATTCCTTCAAGATGCAAAACAGAATGGCCCATGTAAGGGAGAATCAACATTAATGCCACTGTAATTGTCAGTGCTTCTTACATTAGATTCAGTGGAAGATTGCCATTTGTTCAGATTACCCACGCAGTGTCAGGTTAGTTTGGGCAGCTACAGCGTGGATCAGATTAACACCAAACAGCACAAAATTCAATTCCCATTCCAGCTAAGGGAGAGAGTCCTCCATTCTCACCCTACCCACAGTTTTAAAAATAAAAGTGTGGCCCGTTGCTGTGGCTGGGCAAATAATTGTCAATGGCCAAGAGCTCAAGAAAAACATGCTTACGTGCAGTAAATTGACTTTTACCAGCAAAGAGTTAAATGCACAGATATTTACCAGAAAGATCAACAAACACGGGATCATCTGCCCAACCAAGTCTTCATTCTCCAGTCGCACTGGTTATAATCAACATACACACCACTTCTTCGAAAGCCTTAATTACCTCGGTACATGCCATCAAGGCACTAACCATTTCTGAACTCTTCTTCAGCATGATTTTGAGGTGAATATCTACCTACAAAATCTTCAGTTTATCATCATCCTTTCGGTTTACTGTGCTTCTGGAGTTGGTTTCTCAAGATTTATAAATAACACTGATACTAACTGCTGCTTCTTAAATGGCTCAATGCAAATTTTACACGTAAATGCATTAAATTCATTTCAGAGGCTGTTTGATTTTTCAAGAAGGAGGATAGAAGTTTCCCAGTTAGGTGTGGGGGAGAAAAAGCTCCTACTGCTCTTCACTAGTTCAGTAGAGGAACGTTGGCCTGTGTATAACACATGTTGCTTTTTTAGATTAGATTACATTACAGTGTGGAAACAGGCCCTTCGGCCCAACAAGTCCACACCGACCCGCTGAAGCGCAACCCACCCATTCCCCTACATTTACCCCTTACCTAACACTACGGGCAATTCACCTTACCTGCACATCTTTGGATTGTGGGAGGAAACCGGAGCACCCGGAGGAAACCCACGCAGACACGGGGAGAACGTGCAAACTCCACACAGACAGTCGCCCGAGGCGGGAATTGAACCCGGGTCTCTGGCGCTGTGAGGCAGCAGTGCTAACCACTGTGCCACCGTGCCATCCCAGTTGCTGAGATGGGGAATATGAGGACAAAGTAGTTAATCTGAACAATTACCCATGTTTCTCTCTCTACAGATTCATTTTTTTTCTTTCAGGTTTTCCAACAACTGCAGTAGTTTGCTTTTATTTCAGTGAATCAAGTCCCAGATTCCTGCAGTGATGAAGCGAAATAGACTGGAGTGTGAAATCCTCATCATCAATCTTTCACTAATTTCCCCCTTAACTCCCTACACTCAACAGTAAAATTTCAAGACAACACATTTGTTTTCTGCCAATACGAACAGTACCTTGTATTTATTTTTTTATTCACAATACTGAGCATATCCCTCAAATTTTTTGATGGTACTTATCAAACTCACTGGAATGCACTGACAAGACCAGCTCCCATTATCAGAGCCTAATACACATTTAGAAACAATGCATCACTTCCATTCAACACAGTAAACTATCCCAAACATACTCTGTAGAAGGGTAGTTGTATAAAATATTACTATTACAATGAAAGTTAAATTCTGCTGTTAACCAACAATGATTGCTATTTGTATTGCCTTGTTTCAGATCTTGCCACTGGTGTATTGAGGTCTGAGCATTGTGTTTTATTACAACGAGGGACAGGCAATAAATGCTGCCCAGCCATCGACACCCACATTTGACATGTGAATTTAAAATAAATACACAATCTACAAGGTTGAAAGCAAATTCTAGGCGAAAGTGAGGATGCTGGATTAGAGTGGTGCTGGAAAAGCACAGCAGGTCAGGCAGCATTCGAGAAGCAGGAAAAATCGACATTTCGGGCAAAAGCCCTTCATCAGGAAAGCAAATTCTGCCAAGAATTACGTGACTTTAGATAAACAACCAGAATTGGCCTTTACAATTGGTAGCTTTTTACCCACTGCAGAAACATAGTGCTTTTAATAACTGCACTATGTTGTGGGATACATTTGTAATGAAGTTTTGTAATATTTTTGCTCCTGCTTTGTGGTCCTGTTTACAAGTGAGGCCAGTCAGATAATTTCACGTAAACAGTCCTTGAGGTGCTGCAAGGATTATGTTTGTATAAGGATCTCCAGTCACAGGCAGAAAAAAAACTGGGATGTACAACAGGACAAAGATTTCCAGTATTCACAGTGAGCCACATCATAATGTTTTTTGAAGGGAAATAACATTTGGGACAATTCTCAGAAGTACAACTTCTTTTAAAATTGGAAATGGACACTTGAATTTTGATTTTTATAAGAGCACATAGCCATCAGGCATGCATTTTTCCCAGTAGCCATAACTATTCAGCTTGAAAAGAAAAGCAGTATCCTTGAAAACTAGTCACACATAATGGCTCATTCACCTTTGACTCTCAGAATAGTTTGGGTCTAAATCTCATTCCAGAGGTCACTTTGGTGCAGATCACAGATTCCCTACAGTGTGAAGAGAGGCCATTCAGCCCATCGAGTCTGCTCCAACTCTCTGAACAGCATCCCACCCAGACCCTCACCCTATCCCCATAACTCTGCATTTGCCGTGGCTAATCCACCCAGCCTCTACATCCGTAGACAGAAGTGAGGACTGCAGATGCTGGAGGTTAGAGTCAAGATTAGAGTGGTGCTGGAAAAGCACAATAGGTCAGGCAGCATCCGAGTAACAGGAAAATCGATGTTTCAGGCAAAAGCCTCATTCCTGATTTTTCCAGCACCACTTTAACCTTGACTCCACATCTGTAGACACTACAGGCAATTTCCCATGGCCAATCCGCATAACCTGCCCATCTTTGGACTATGGGAGAAAACCAGAGCACCCGGACGAAACCAACGCAGACGTAGGGAAAATATGCAAAATCCATACAGACAGTCACCCAAGGCTGGAATTGAACGTAGGCCCCTGGCGCTGTGAGATAGCAGTACTAATCACTGAGCTTCTAAGGGAATGTTGCAGAAATGCCATTTATTTTGGATGAGTTGTTAAACTGAGGTCCCATCTACTTTTTCAGGTAGATATAAGGGATCCTATTGTTATTGTGAAGGAGAATAAGGTAATTATTGTGACTTGTTCAATATCTATTATTTACACAAAGTCACAAGCATCAGATTATCTGATTGTTCTCTACATTGCCAGATATGGAGAGTTTCTGGTGTACAAATCAGCTTCCAGATAACACCAGACTTAAAAAGTACTTAACCAATTACGAGGTGCTTTGGGACATCAAACAGTTCTGAATGTGCTGTATAAATGCAAAAGGTTTTAAAAATGTATTTTAACAACATCATCCAAAAAATTCCCCACAATACTAATATTAGCAACCTATACCATAAAGCTCTCTACTTAGCATACAAACCTTGTCCAGCAGTCTGACACAGCTATGGTAACTACCAAGTGGCTTTCAATTATCTAACACCAAAGAAATTATGGAGGGGAATACTTCATTGTTTAAGCAACCCAGTTAATAATACTGTACTGTTCATGGGTCCCTAACATGTAAATGTCCAGTACAATCATTTCAAGTCTCCAAGAAATGCTAGTTCACTTTGTTTCTTTAAATTATTAAAAAGAGTTTCCAGTTTTAAATCTGTGAGGTCAGGGTTATTCCTATGGACAGGATGGAGGTTTTCCACAAAGTGATCATTCAGTCTGCTTTTGGTCTTGACAGTGAAAGGGAGACCACATTATGAGCAGTGAATACAGGAGACTGGACTGAAAGAAGCGCAAGTGAAATGCTGCTTTATCTGGAAGGTGTCTGGAAGCTTGGACCTGGGGGATGGATGCGATCAATGGGCAAGTGTTACACCTTCTGCAATCATATGGGTAGGTGTCATTGGGGAGTAATGGAGGAGTGGACCAAGGTGTACTGGACAATACAGCCAAATGGATAATTATTGAAACTGTGAAGCTAACAATAGCCTTGCATGAGAAATTGGAAAACTTTGGTAAGTGTAAGTTGTGTCTAATAATAGATTTAAAAGGAAAGGTCTTAATAAGATAAGTCTAAGTAAACAAACCGGGTAAACCACAATCACGTCCTGGCCAATTAAATGAAAACACATGTCACATTACAACATGCGGTTATAATATTTTCTACTGAAAGCATTCATGACTTTTCCAGTTTATTTTAATAGCTGCATAATTTATTTAATATTCTCTTGGAGTTTAAAAAAAATCTAACTGAACAATTTTCAGTAGAGGGGTCAACAAATATATAGGCATCGGCAAACATATGGACAGTTAGGAAGCAAAAAAAACATGTATTTATGATTAAGCTTAATACCAGGAGCCCCAAAATTCTTACCATCTCAACTTATTAGTCTCTTCAAAAGGCTAAATGAAAAACCAAAAAGAAATCAAGTAGTAATCATGAGTCAGTCAGAAATAGAAGGCTAATTAGGATTGAGAAGTAAGAATTTGAGGACTTAACTGCCAAAGACTGGATGACTCTGCTCTCGGGATACAATAAGCAGATGATCAGCTCCCCAGTCAATACAAGGTAGATGAGTTATCTAAATCAGTGCTCAAAGAAAGCAATGATATTCATGTAATATTACTAAATTCCCAGATCCAACAGCTTTTAAATACCATATGTACTCGTGTAATAGTCAAATTTTTTAAGTCTACTTTTTAAGATTAAATTTATGGGATGGACTATTACATGGATACTACTTTTGAATGGTTTATATTCATGCCCATCAAAATTCATACAGTATTATGAGCAGAAATTATGCTGCAACTATACAAAACACTAGTGAAGGGCTTTTGCCCAAAACTACGATTTTCCTGCTCCTCAGATGCTGCCTGACCGGCTGTGCTTTTCCAGCACCATTCTAGTTTAGACTCTGGTTTCCAGCATCTGCAGTCCTCACTTTTGCCTAAAACACTAGCACGACTACACTTGGAATATTGTGTACAGTTCTGGTTGCCATATTTCGGGAAGGATATGGTAGCATTGGAAAAGGTGCAGAGGAGATTTACGAGGATGCTGCCTGGTCTGGAGGGAAGGCCTTATGAGGGAAGGCTGAGAGACTTGGGTCTGTTCTCATTGGAAAGAAGAAGGCTAAGAGGGGATTTGAGAGAGGCATACAAGATGATCAGAGGATTAGATACGATAGACAGAGAAAGTCTTTTTCCTACGATGATGACATCAGCTTGTACGAAAGGGCATAACTACAATTTGAGGGGTGATAGATTTAAGACAAATGTCAGAGGCAGGTCCTTTACTCAGAGAGTGGTAAGGGCGTGGAATGCTTTACCTGCCAATGTAGTTAACTCAGGCACATTAGGAAGATTTAAACAATCCTTGAATAAGCACATGGATGATGATGGGATAGTGTAGGGGGATGAGCTGAGAATAGTTCACGGCTCAGCACAACATTGAGGGCCGAAGGGCCTGTTCTGCGCTGTATTGTTTTATGTTCATCCATCCAGCCTTGTGAATGCACATGGATGTCAATTCCTTTTGGAAATGTCTCCTTTGGCAAGGTTTTTCCTCTGAAAAGCAGAGATCGGTTTTAACTTAGCACCACCAGCCATGCGAGAAAGAACTAAAGTAAACCTACTCTTTTCATGGCCAGGGGTTCTCACCAACTCTATTTGTTCTCCTTTTAGGTTCGCAGTTCAATTCTCCAGTATGCTGAGTCCATGTTTCCAACACATGATAACCTGCAGCCTTCTTTCTGCCAATTTCTGATTGCAAACTGGTGAAACTGTAACATATTCTCATTCAGCAGCCAGTTTTTGTGCCATCTTAGTTCTCTGTTGCCTTCTCGTGCATCGTCCAGCACTTGCCTTAAAATCTGAAATTCCATCCTTCTTTGATTCATCTCCTGCATGGATTCGGATGGCTTCATGACTAACACATTTTCCATTTTGACAATTTTCAAGTCTCCACTTAGCAACTTTTTCCTCCAATTGTGGTCACTTACTAGGTCTACCTCTGTCAGCACACTTTGTTTTAGCATTGTTTGAAATTGGTTCAATATCTTCCCTTCAGCCTCTCTCAAATTTCTCTGAAACACAAAATTCTCTTGCTGCTACACAGTTATTTGTCTTCTCTGAAACTTCAATCATCTTGAGTTTAAATGCTGCTGGACATTTTTTGTATTTTTCTGGAGGGCATTTTTACACAAAAAGAAGAAGAAATTTCAAAACCTCAACTAGATATGTGACTGTATTCCATGAGATTGGTTGTCAACCGACTCTTTTTGTGCCAAATTGTACATCAAATCACATAATAGCATGAAAATAAAATGCATATCCTCATCGTAACATTTGGGTATTGGATATTAACTTGACTCACAAATGTTGATCTGTTATCTGTGAAGAACTAGGGTTGACTTTTATATGAGATTGACTGTTACTCAAGTGTATACAGAAGTCTTAAATTTGCTTTTTACAATGTTGTATATTTGATAAATCATGTACATTAACATTATCTTGTTACACAACAATTTGGCCTCCATCCCAAAATAGAAGTGTATGAAAAGCATGCATAACACAACGTAATTCAGTCATTGACAATATATGGGAGAATGAAATGTGTCAAACCAATAAATTCCACAACAGCCCTTCATATTTTTAACATGAACATCATCTTTTGCGATCTTTGGCCTCAATTACAGAATCATTTTAGTTTTTGTTTTAATTATAAATATTTGGCAATTCAACTAGTTGACGGCAAAGGAGTTGATTTGTAGCTGACATTTAATCAGTCTCCCAGTTCACAAAATCATCTGAACAAAGATTATGCCAGTTCTATCAATCAAGTCTTCCATTTGCTCTAGTATTCATAACTAACTAATCAGCTGAGAGGAGAAAATGTTCACGTAATTGAACAACAGCGAATTTGCAAAGCATAAACAGTGATTTTTTTTGAGTGAGTGAAGCAAAAACTATTCAAAGAAATCTGAATCATTGACTTATTATAAAGATAAAAGAAAAGTTGCTTGTCTTTCTTTGGGTGTTTCCAGATATCTGTTATTTAAAGAGACCTGATGAACAACCACCTGATGAAGGAGCATCGCTTCGAAAGCTAGTGCTTCCAAATTGGACCAAAACGTGGCGTTGTGTGATTTTTTAAACTTTACTTAAAGAAGAAAGGCAAAGACTACATCATAGGATAGATAACGGAGGTCACACTGTTAGTACAAAACACTAAACACAGTGAAAGTTGGAAATCTGAAACAAACACAGACTGCTGGAGAAACTCAGTAGGTTCTGGCAGCCTTTGTGGAAAGAGAGACAGAATTAGTGATTTTGACTCTGGGAAGAATCAGAGATTAACCTAATGCTTTCCCTTCACTGTCAGCATTCCGCCGGGATCATTCCCTCTGTAACACCTGTGGAACACCTCTGTTCTGTCCATAGGAATGACCCTGACCTCCCAATTGCTTGCCATTTCAATAAAACACCTTGCTCTCATGTTAACGTTTCTGTTCTGGGCCTGCTGCAATGTTCCAACAAAGGATAATGCCAGCTTCAGAAACAAGTTCTCATTTTCCTTCAGGCACATTACAGCCTCGAGGTCTCAGCGCTGAAACCAATCTGGGCGTCCTCCAGTTTTTTTACATTCTCTTCCCCCATGGTTATGTTGTGCTTATACTTTGTTTATTTTGTACTTTGTAGCAAGGAACTAATTCCTTCCATTTCAACCTTAATTTACATCCTTTTTACATTTTTCTTCCTTTTCTTTTTGACTACTAAGAGCTCCTTTGTCTTTTGCATTTGGCCTCTATACCATCTGCTGTCTTGCTCTTGCTCTGTCTCTGTTAAAAGGACAAAAAGGAGCCTATTTTCCAATACTTTTCATTCTGAAAAATTGTCATACCAGACTCGAAACATTAACTCGGTTTCTCTCTCTACAGCCGCTGCCAAACTGGCTGATTTTCTCCAGTCTCCGTCTTTGGTACAAAACTCTACTGATTGTAATGAGGCTGGCCAGGTGGATGTCATGGAGTATGAGATCCCTGACTGAGTCTGTTAACCATGGGCCAATCAGGGAACCCGGGATGACAGATATCAGCAACAATATTCACTGTGTCTCACACCTGCGCACACACACACGATGGGTGCTGGGGAAAAAATAGGCACTACCGCAGTTAGGCGGTAGTGTGGGGGGGTTAAAAAAAAAATGAAAGAGTGAATGTAAGGGCACTGCTTGTCAAAAAAAACATATTAGTAGTAAAAAAATATATAACCAGGAAAGTGGAGTGCATTATTTCCCCCTCCAACTCTATTTTGATTTAGTCCCTACCCTCCCCTTCACTGTTTGATCACACAGCTCTGCCCTTTGATGTGAAGGGCAGTGCTTGTCACTGACCACTCGGGTGTTTCCTATCTTCCTGGTGGTGAAAATTGAATAAAGATTGGTGCACTTTGTGTCTTTCACTGTGTCTCACACCTGCACACACACACAAAAAAGAAAAAAACAAGATCAGCAACAGTATCCTCCAATTCTATTTTGATTTAATCCCTGCCCTCCTCTTCACTGTTTGATCACACAGCATTGCCCTTTGATGTGAAGGGCAGTGCTTGTCACTGGCCACTTGGGTGTTTCTTTTCTTCCTGGTGGTGGAAACTGAATAACGATTTGTGTACCTTATGTCTTTCACTGTGTCTCACACTTGCACGCACACAACATGGATATGGGGAAAAAAATAAGCACTAAAAAAGGTGTGTCAGAGGTTCTGTTCACTCTGAGAGCTGGCTCTGAGGGAGCTGGATCAGTGTCAAGAAAAAAGAAAACAAAAAAATAAAAAAAATAAAAGAAGAGTATCCTCCAATTCTATTTTGATTTAATCCATGTCCCCCCCTTCACTGTTTGATCACACAGCATTGCCCTTTGATGTGAAGGGCACTGCTTGTCACTGGCCACTCGGGTGTTTCCTTTCTTCCTGGTGGTGGAAATTTGAATAAAGATTCGTGCACCTTGTGTCTCTCACTGTGTCTCACACCTGCACACACACATATGGGTGCTGGGGAAAAAAATTACCACTACCGCAGTTAGGCGGTAGTGTGGGGTAATAAAGAAAAAGAAAGAATAGAAAAAGAATTTTAAAAAATAAGCAAGAGTATGGCACTGGAAAAGCACAGCTAGTCAGGCAGCATCTGAGGAGCAGAAGAGTCGACGTTTCAAGAATAAGCTCTTCATCAGGAGTATGGGGGGTGGGGGGGGGGGAGCTGCCCAAGAGGGCGGAGATCAATGGGAGAGGAGTGGGGCTGGAGGTGTAGTTGAAGTGTTCAGCCACGGGTAGTGGGGTTAATTGCTGCGCATGTCCCGGAGACATTCTCTGAAACATCAATTCCCTCTCCCACTCCATCAAGGAGACCCACATCCTGGGCCTCCTCCACCACCAAACTCTAACCATCCAACACCTGAAGGAAGAACGCCTCATCTTCTGCCTTGGGACCCTCCAACTAACAATGGATCAATGTCGATTTCACCAGTTTCCTCATCTCTCCTCCCCCCACCTTATCCCAGATCCATCCTTCCAACTCCCATTTATCTCTCAGCCCCCTTGGATCCCCCCCACCACATTCCTGATGATGAGCTTATGCCCAAAATGCCGACTCTCCTGCTCCTCGGATGCTGCCTGACTGGCTGTGCTTTTCCAGCACTGCACTTTTTGACTCTGATCTCTAGCAGCTACAGTGCTCACCCTCTCACAGATATAAACAGGAGTCTCAGAGAGTTTCCTCACTCCAGGGACTGGCTGTTACCCAGCTAGTCAGAGTCCATGACGGTGCAAATGGAAATAAAAGGTCAATTAGTGATGGGATACCGGCCTCCACAGAGTGATTTCAAAAACGTTAATGTGGAAATTAAAATTTTGTCTTTGCCATTACACAGAGATTCAGTCTCCCATACATGAATTTATCAGTGAATGTAACAGACAATAACTTATAGGGGTTTGATAGATAGCTTTAACATATGAATCCTTACAAACCCATTGCCACATGGAAAATCTAAAGGTCTCACAAGCATTACATTCCAACCTTAGTCTTTGAACATATTTATTTTATTCATTCATGGGATGAGGGCACCACTGGCCAGGCAAGCATTTAATGCCCATCCCTAATTGCCTAGAGGACAGATAAGAGTCAACCACATCGCTGTGGGTCTGGAGTCACTTGTAGGCCAGACCTGGCAAGGACCCTCAAGGACATCAGTGAACCAGAAGGATTATTCCAACAATTGACAATGGACTTGTCGTCACCATTAGACTCTTAATCCCAAATTTCTTTTACTGAATTCCAATTCTACCATCTGCCATGGCTGGATTTGAAGCCAGGTTCCCAAAACATTACCTGGGTCTCTGGATTAATATTACAGCGATAATACCACGAGGCCATCACTTCTCCTTCACAGTATAAAACTATGAAACTGTCCTGGAGGTCATGGTCAATCAAATTGTAATTATACTGCCTCTTTTCCACATATCCAAGAAGTTGGCTTTCATAGTGAAAGGATTTGAGTATAGGAGCAGGGATGTCTAACTGCAATTGTACAGGGCCTTGATGAGACCATGACTGGAGTATTTTGTGCAATCTTGCCCTACATATCTAAAGAAGGATGCTCTGACTATTGAGGAAGTGTAACAAAGAGTTTATCAGACTGATTCTTGGGATGGCAAGTCTGACATATGGAGACAGACTGGAGCAGTTAGGACTGTATTCACTGGACTTTAGAATAATGGTGGTCTCATCAAAACATATAAAATACCAACAAAACCAAACATAGGAAGGATGTTCCCAATGACCGGCAAGTCCAGAACAAGGATTGACAGTATAAGGATAGGTGGTAGGCCACTTAGGATTAAGATGAGGAGAAATGCCTTCACCCAGAGAGTGATGAGCCTGTGGAATTCTCTGCCACAGAAAGCACTTAAGGCCAAAACACTAAATGTTTTCAGGAAGGAATCAGGTATAATTCTTAGGGTTAAAGGGATCAATAGTTATGGGGAGAATGCAGGAACATGGTACTGAATTGAATGATCACATTCAGATAGCACAAAGATAGGTAGAGAAACAGGTTATGTTGAGGAGGCAGGGAGACTGCAGAAAGACTTGGACAGGCTTGGAGAGTGGGCAAAGTAGTAGCAGATGGAATACAATCTGGGGCAGCACGGTGGCTCAGTGGTTAGCACTGCTGCCCACAGCACCGGGGCCCCAGGTTCAGTTCCAACCTTGGGTGACTGTCTGTGTGGAGTTTGCACATTCTCCCAGTGTCTGCATAGGTTTCCTCAGGGTGCTCCGGTTTCCTCCTACAGTCCAAAGATATGCAGGTCAGGTGAATTGGCCATGCTAAATTGCCCACAGTGTTAGCTGCATTAGTCAGAGGGAAATGGGTCTTGGGTGGGTTACTCTTCGGAGGGTCGGTGTGGACTTGTTGGGCTGAAGGGCCTGTTTCCATGCTTTGGGGAATCTAATCTAATCTGCAATGTGGGAAAGTGTGAGGTTGTGCGCTTCGGTAAGAAGAATAGAAGCGTAAATTATTTTCTAAATGGGGAAAGCCTACAGAAATCTGAAGCGAGAAGGTACTGAGGAGTCCTAGTTCTGGATTCTCTTAAAGTTAATATGACGGTTCAGTTGGCAGTTTGGAAGGCAAATGTAATGTTAGCATTAATTTCAAAATGGATAGAATACTGGAGCAGGGTTATACTGCTGAGGGTGTATAAGGCTCTGGTCAAATCGCATTTGAAATATTGTGAGCAGTTTTGGGCCCCAAATCTAAGGAAGGTTGTGCTGACATTGGAGGGGATCCAGAGGAGGTTCACAAGAATGATCCAGGGGATGAAAGGCTTGTCATGGGAGAAACATTCAAGGGTTCTGGGTCTGTACAGGATGGAGTTTAGAAGGATGAGAGAATGATCTCATGAAGACTTGGATACAATGAATGTGGAGAACGTGTACCTACTTGTAGGGGAGACTAGGACCCAAGGGCACAGCCACAGAGTGAAGGGACAACACTTCAGAACTGAGATGAGGAGGAATATCTTCAGCTCAATGGTTGTGAATCTGTGAAATGCACTGCTACAGACAGTCGAGGCAAAGTCATTAAATGGATTGAAGTCAGTGATAGATAGGCTCTTGATTAGTACGGGGATCAAAGGTTACGGGAAGAAGGCAGGAGAATGAGATTGAGAAAGATATCAGCCATGATTGAATGATGGTAGAGACTCAATGGGCTGAATGGCCTAATTTTGCTTCTGATCATTTTGCATGACAGCATACATGAAGACTCAAACAACCCACTCTTCTCCTATTTCCTAAGTTTCTATGTTTTTCTACCAAGCTGAGTGCAGAAGTATGACTCAGGACTCAGGTTACAATCTGATTCTTGTGTACACTAAAGAGTATTAGTACAAAACTGGTTACCTTACATTAATTTCAGAAAGACAAATTACAACCTTAATAAAAACAGAAGTTGAGGAGAAAGCTCAGCAAGTTTGGCAGCATTAGTGAAGAGAATTCAGAGTTAACGTTTTGGATCCAGTAACCCTTCCTCAGAACCTTCCTCAAATTATAACCCCAAACTGAATTGCCACCAAACTATGGTTCTGACAACCATACTCTTCAGATTCCAGTTGCAAGTTAGTTGATAAAGATCAAAAGAGGGAGGTAAGGAAAATTGTTTGACCTAACTCAGCATTCATGGAGCAGGCTATTATATTGTCTGATAAGGTGATTTTGTGGCAGAGTGTATCACAAAGTACAAAGGGATCTGGGAGTGCTAGTTGAGGATTCTCTAAAGGTAAACATGCAGGTTGAGTCCGTGATTAAGAAAGCGAATGCAATATTGTCATTTATCTCAAGTGGGTTGGAATATAAAAGCACCGTTGAGCTACTGAGACTTTATAAGGCTCTGGTTAAGCCCCATTTGGAGTACTGCATCCAGTTTTGGTCCCCACACCTCAGGAAGGACATACTGGCACTGGAGCGTGTCCAGCAGAGCTTCACACGGATGATCCCTGGAATGGAAGGTCTAACATACGAGGAATGGCTGAGGATCCTGGGATTGTATTCATTGGCGTTTAGAAGATTAAGGGGAGAACTAATAGAAACTTACAAGATAATACATGGCTTGGAAAGGGTTGACGCTAGGAAATTGTTTCCATTAGGCGAGGAGACTAGGACCCGTAGACACAGCCCTAGAATTAGAGGGGGTAAATTCAGAACAGAAATGCGGAGACAGTTCTTCAGCCAGCGAGTGGTGGGCCTGTGGAATTCATTGCCGCAGAATGCAGTGGAGGCCGGGACGCTAAATGTCTTCAAGGCAGAGATTGATAAGTTCTTGATGTCACAAGGAATTAAGGGCTACGGGGAGAATGCGGGTAAGTGGAGTTGAAATGCCCATCAGCCATGATTGAATGGCAGAGTGGACTCGATGGGCCGAATGGCCTTACTTCCGCTCCTATGTCTTATGGTCTTATTCTTGCCTCTGAGGCAGAGCTTCAGGTTCAGAGCTCCAGGACATAAAGTTGAAGGAAATGGTCAACAAAATTGAATATCAATCTGCAAATCCATCAAATGTACACCAATAAGTTGGTAAAAGCAGGAGAGGTTCCAGATCAGTAAGATGAGGGAAAGAAAATAGAAGCCTCCATCAGCACGATTTGTAGCTCTGGAAAAGTGTATGTTGCCACAGTTCCTTGGCAGACCAGTTAGCCCAATGAGTTGGATGGTATGTGGATCAGATTTGTGCCAACAGTATGGAGACTGATGCCTGTTCTGGCCCTAATTGTGGTGAGGACTATACCGCTGTGGGTCAGCTCTGAAAATATTCAGAAATAGAACTCAAGAAGTAGTTATCTAAGATATTCAGTTTCCTGAAAAGGAGAAGATCATATGGCCCCTCTTAGCCTGGTTTGCTTTTCTATCAGACCATAGCTGATGTGACCCTCAATAAACCTTTGCTCTGTATCTCTTTGGTCTCTGACTAAACAAACAGTTCTCAGTTTCAGTCTTAAAAATCAACAATCAATCAAGCCTCAAATGCTGTTTAACAGAAGAGAGTTCCAATCATCCACCACCTTTTGCATTAGGAAGCATTCCCTAAACTTACTCCTGAAAGATTTGTTTCTCATTTTTAAACGCTGTCTTAATCCAAGGTGCCCCAATCAGCAAAAATACGTTTGAAGCTTCTAAATTTGAACAAACACAGCCCTAGTCATGTTAACTCTTCCCTTAACTTAGTTTTGCCTTGAATAAATTTGGCGTTTCAAACAAAATGTAGTAACAAACTTGTAACAAAACAATGAAAATTTACTTCTATTTCTCTTCCAAATTAATTATTCCCAATAACAGACCCAGATTTCTTTATTTACACTTTTTAGTTTTCCCCTGAATCATTGTATCCTTCTATATTCCAGTATACTTATTTAAAGTATCTCCCTCAGTTATCTCATTTCAAGATGCCCAATTTCATCAGTTTTTTTATTCATGCCCTCATCTTTGCTATACCAAAGGTCAGTTTTCTGGTCCTTTTTAAGCACTGCCAGCTTCCTTCATGTTCAGCTCGTTCTTAAATACCTCAAACCAGCTGCACAAGAACAAGGCATACAGTCCAACTGGTCCATGCCAGCATCGATGCTCGACATGAGCCCAGTCCCCATTTTTTAATGTAACCCTGCCAGCAAAAGACTATAGTGTATGTGATTTGAACAGTGTCTCAGACTCACAATCTTAGCACCATGGACTAACTATCTGAAGCAGCCTCCAAATTACATTTGCTGACCAAAAAGCAAACAGTTAATATGTGGGCTAATCTCAGTGTTACTGCTAATAATTATACAGAAGGTAGCTACTTATGACCATCACTGAACTCTCACCAATGCACACTAGTATATAATCTTCACCATATAAAGAGGTATGACTAATGAAAGCTATCATCTTAATTTACAGACCTATTTACAAGCTCTGAAAACTACATTCATCAACTTAATGCAGCACTATTAATTCCTGAGTGTGTTCCTCCTGCCTGAACCACTATTTATAAAGTGATGGCAATAACCAATAAATACAACACTGCAGATTGAAATTATATCAAGCTTCGGAGCTTACCTGAATAGAAGATAGAAGTTTGCAATGATGACATGCCAATAGCCACGAAAAGGCACTGGGTCAGTTCACTAACACAGTTGGATTTTGGCTTCCTTGCTGTGAGGAAAAGAAAAATGAAAATGTGAAATAGTAGTCATGATTTGGAGATGCTGTTGTTGGACTGGGGTGTACAAAGTTAAAAATCACACAACACCGGGTTATAGTCAAACAGGTTTATTTGGAAGCACTAGCTTTCGGAGCGCTACAGTGTGATGTAACTGAAATTATATATTGAAAAAGACCTGGATTCTTTGTTAAGTCTCTCATCTTTTAGAATGACCATGTCAGTTTCAGTTGTTTCATAACAAAACTTTTTTATAAGTTACATTCTCAAGTGAACTTTAACAATTGGTGTTATGTCAGCCCAGATAATGTATAGAAGGAGTTAGCTTCCCTGTGTGAGCAAAGTAAACTTTACTTAAAAACTGCATGAATCCATGTAAGATTCTGTAAATCCGTTTTTTAGATTAGAATCAGTCTGACCATTGTGGCACAGACAGCCCCACACAGGAAAGTTCACATCTTCAATGCATTATCTGGGCCAACATGACACCAACTGTTAAAGTTCACTTGAGAATGTAGCTTTTAAAATAAGTTTTGCGATTTACATATGAAAGAACTGAAATCAACATGGTCATTCTAAAAGATGAGAGACTTAAACAATCCAGATCTTCTTCAATATATAATTTCAGTTACATCATACTGTAAACATTTGCTATAAATTCTGTGTCTTACAATCTTATACTCCGCAACAACCTGATAAAGGAGCAGCACTCCGAAAGCTAATGCTTCCAAATAAACCTGTTGGACTATAACCTGACAGTGTGTGATTTTTAATCATGAAACAGTAGAAAGCAGTGGCTTATTTTTTCCTCAGACTTTAAAAACTACACCTTGGACACCTGCACTCTCTGAATTTCAACAGTTTTGCACCCACGGTCTTTTGTGCACCTAAACAGCTCTGGAGTTAGAGCGAGGAATCTCTGTCAGTATCCCTGAAGGCCTCAATAACAAGAGGAAATGCCAAAAACTGGGATACTTTGTGGACATCAGAAACAATGACGTTTTGGTTTCCCTTTACTTTTACCAAAGTAATTAATGAAACAGAAAGACAATATCTCCAAGAGCTCTGAATAACTGGAGTTCTTTTGGCCCATTTTACAGTGTAACAGAGGTTAATAGAACAAATCAAGAGAGTGTTAAAGCTGAAACTTCTCTTGCAGAGTAGCATTAAGGAATTGACTGTGAATCAACACAAGAATGTTTGTGCTAGAATCAGCACACATTGTAAATGATTCATCCACTCCAGCTCAAACTCAAGCTGCACAACAAGAAATTAAATGCCTACCCCTGGTGAAAAGGTAGCATAGTGAGTTCAACGCATTCCTTTAGCACCTGGATAGGAATTCATCCAATAATTCCTATGAGTTCTAAGAACTCGATTTCATTGAGGTGCTTCAATGAAAGACCAGATTTTACATTATAAAAGACAGAGGATTTCAAAAGTAAGGAAATGATAGTTTAATTATGCAGAGGCTTGCTTAGACCTACCTAGAAAACTGAGGGCAAAGAGATATACTGCCCTGGGGAACAGTTCAGGGCATACTTATTGGAATTTTATCATGATATCAGAACTTAGAAAATGAAGTTAAAGGTTGCAGTTAAAGGTTGATTAGACAGGATACATATAGGGTGGAATTTTTCCATTTTCAAATGGGTTTTGTTGAGTGAGATTCGTGGCCCCCAGCCTGTCATGTCTCGAGAAACCTTTCTTACGCAATCACCCACTCTTCACCTCATGAATGATGTAGCTAGGCTTTTCAAAGTCCTTCTCTTTGGCATTGTACAGCTGGACAGGGTGAAAGTGCCAGGAACTTGTGGTATTTCTCCGGCTGGAACTAAAGTTAAAGTCCAGCTGGACAGTGCAAGCTAGAAACTGCTCCCTACCCTGTGGCACTTCACTGAGAGCATGGCCCAGAGAGGAAGTCCAGCTCCCTGCTTCACAGACAGGAACCTGAGAGAGCTAGTGAAGAGGAAATAGAGCTTTTCCCTGCTGATCACCACAGGAGGCTTGGACCCAGATAGTTCCCCAGCAGTGCGGTGTCCTGGGTTTAAAAGGTCCATGCAGCACTACAGGAAGGTCAGTGACCTTCTGTGCTCTGCAGGGAGAGTACAACTCTCTTCTCTCTATTACATCACATTCACAGGGCCACCACTTGCCCTAACTCTGCCACCGCAGACACATCTCACTAAGTCTCATGGACTGCAACTGTCACTAATGTATACCCCATGTCCACTCAATGGCTCTCATACACTCCCAAACTGCTAATCCTTTCAACCCTCAGTGCTTCCTCCTTGCTTACTGAGGATACCTCTCCTGCTCTGGTGTCAACACTAATCACTTATCCAAACATTTCCATCATTACTCAATGCCTCAATTTGTCTGATTGCAGGAAATATGGCTCATCCCAAGGCAGATGGCTCCACAAGTGTAATCCCTGGTCAGATTTCACTTGCTGTACAGGACTAGCCTATGGCCCAGTCTCTGGATGGCAGGGCCACACATCCCCAGACTCTGGTAGAACTGAACACCTGATTGACTGCGACCAACCCCTTGAATTGAATCAGACAAGCCTGTGATTGACTGTGGCAGTATCCCCTAACTATCATGGCCCCCTCCACCTCACTAAGGATTAGCTGCCCCTCTCATGTTGCCATTTGCTTAAAGCACGTGCAGTATGTTTGCTCTGTGAGCTGCTGACACATGTTGGAGCTGTTATGTTAACGCACCATACAACAAGAATTCAGCTCCCTTGATTGTTCCTCGTCATTACCAGCTACCTGCCTCTCCTTCTGTGTTAAAAAGCAACTTAATAAACAGGTGGTGGTGATGGCCTCGCAGTATTATCGTGATACTATTAATTCAGAGACCAAGGTAACATCCTAGGGACCTGGTTTTGAATCCCATCATGTCAGATGATGGAATTTGAATTTGATAAAAATCGGGAAGTAAGAGTCTATGTCAGGAAACACCCATTCACCAAAGTCCCTTTGGAGGGACCTGTTGTCTTGGCCTGATCTTGCCTACATATGACTTAAGACCCCCAGCAATGTGGTTGATTCTTAACTGCCATCTGGACAATTAGAGATGGGCAATAAATGCTGAGCTAGAGGCTGGTACAATTGCAACATTTAAGAGGCATCTGGATGGGTATATGAATAGGAAGGGTTTGGAGGGATATGGGCCGGGTGCTGGCAGGTGGGACTAGATTGGGTTGGGATATCTAGTCGGCGTGGATGGATTGGACTGAAGGGTCTGTTTCCATGCTGTATATCTCAATGACTCTAGCTGTGACACCTGCATCCCATAAACAAATGAATAAAAAAAAAGGCGCCTCCAAATATGTGCGTGTTTATTAAGAAATAAATGCAAGGACTAAAAGGCACATCGCATATGCAGAGCTGAATGTGTGCCTCATCGCATCAGTCATCTAGCAGAAGCATGCAAGTCATATGTGTCCCTGAACTCCACAGTAAAGTGATGAAGGCCTGGAGTGGTGTGAGAGTTGGTCCGAGAACAGGCATGATGATTTAGTTAGCCTGGGGGTTTGGGGCTCCGGATTTATGTGGACGTTAGTTTGAGGAGCTTGGTGTCCATGCAGTATGCATTGTATGTTGAAGACAGAATTGGATGAAGCAACTGACAAACCGCAGCCACCAGGCACCTATATGTCAGAAATTTGTGCTGGCTAGCTTCTCAGGAAAGGGAGAAGAGAATTGGAAGTGGTGTAGAAATAAGGTGAGCTGAACTATCAGTGAGATGTGAATGTTTGGTGGTAAGGTAGTAACTACTCAATTGTGAGATCCTAAAGCTGTCATTTAAAACTTGAAGGAAAAATCAGAAACATATTTTTTAAAGTCCAGATTACAATTTATTTTTTCTATTCTTGCCATGTTTTCTTGGGCTGGTGAAGCCTGGAATGGGACTCTTGCAGCGACATAGCATGGGTTGGTGAAGTCCAGAGCAGGACTAAAGAAGGAAAAGTTGCACTCACTTTAAGTTATCTTCCTTTTGTCTATATTCGGTTAAAGAGAATACCTCCAATGCATGGCGACGTTATAAACTTTTCACCGTATTTTATATTGAATAAAAAAATCAATTCAATTCACTTTTCATGCCATTGCCCACATGCTCAAGGGAGAGTGAAATAGAAGTAATTTCCTCAAGTGAGTTGATCCAGAATGTTGGAAAGGGAAAGGGAGTAATAACCTGATAATTTAGGAACAAAATCTGGAAGCACTCTTCATATGATAAACATGTCAACTCTCTCCTTAATAGGGCTATATCAATTAAATGTTCAAGACTGAGAAGGGTTAATTTCATAAGGCATAGTAATGGAGTGATATAGGACAAAAGTAAGTAGAATTGAGGTCCACATCAACCCTGGTCTAACAGAATGGAAAAACACACCTAACTGACTGAATACCTGAATCCTTTCCCTATGTTTCCGTGATTAAAAAAAATCAGGAAGAAGATAAAACAGTCCAGGAAGTTTAATTCACTAATGCACACAAATTAACTAATAAGACAATTTAACTCCTCCATTTTCTGATCAAAAGGAATCAAAGCGAATGTTGAAACAAAAATATTCTTATGAAGTTATACACTTAAGCACTGAGGGAGGATATTTTCCATCTATCAGTTCTCAAGTAGATTTAAAAATTTCATGAATGGGGGCAAGCCTTCCCATTGTTCATTTAGTCGAAAGGAAAGTTAGCTTACAGGCAGCAGTGCTACACTTGGACCAGGAGTGAGTAATATTGATAGTTTGGGCCAGAATAGAAAAAGATTTAGAAACCTACTTGACAAACTGGCATACAAAATTACATTGTATAATCACTTCATCCAGCCTAAGAAAGAACAATATCATCAACACACAATATGGACAGTGTGACCATTTAAGTATCCATCACATTATGCTTCCAGCAAAAAGACAGTGAATTGTATATGGAAATATGGCAAAACTAATTGTAGAAAATATAACCTCATGCTCCAGAGGACAGTAATTTCTCTCACGGATGAGGTAATATTTTTAAAACAATTAAACTGCATTGCTACAACTCATAATGTTGTCTTGACCCTGCAATGTTCACCCATTGGATTTTGTATGCTATTTTGTATCGATGAAGAACATGGAACTTCTTGTTAATACTTCACATCCATTTATTATATTTCCAAATATATATAAAATGAAAATTAGCTTTCATCATTACTGTTCAGTGCTAACAATACTAACCACACTTGCTGCAACATTCAGATATTTGTCAACTTCTATTGCAAAACTCAAATTTTACAAAATCTATGTCCAAAAATCACAAGAGGAAAATCTTATGAGTAATAAACACTGACCAAGTCTATTACGCCAAAATCACCTAATTTTCAATCATTTACTAATCAGAGTAAGACTGAAGAAAATCACCATCCATGTATATTTATCCACATGAATTACATGCAATTTGTTGCTTAATCTTCAAAACCCACTCAAAACACACTATCCAAGAAAAGGCAGCCTTGCTTCATTTTGAAATAAGACAAAGTAGTAACTCGAGAAAGTATTGATTTTTTTTAAACTGTACACTGAATACAAAATAAAAGCAATGTTGTGTTACACTGTACTCTACAGTTCAACATCTAGCCAATACCATACTTTGCTCTATCATCTATCTTTTTCTTGGTTCTAGGTTGAACCTCCATCACGAGAAGAATTTAGACATTAACATGTTCAAAACATTTAAAAGATGGACTTATTGCTGAGCCTGCTAATGATTTACTTAAAGACAAGGCAGGCCCAACAAGTGAAGAAGAGAACTACCAACGAATAACAGCACAGTAATAACTAAAGACACAAGGATTTGTGAGAAATCCCATCTGATTAACTGTACAGCTGTAGACATATAACTAGTATAACTGTAGACATCTAGAAGCATCTGGGTGTCTGAATAAGCAATGCTTATCTGTGTAATGGAGGTGGTGGGAGGAGAGTAGATGACTGTATGAAATGTGTTCCAACACTAAGGATTTGAGATAGCATCACAAAAACCACAGAAACTTTGACTGTAACTTTCAAAAGGAAGTTGCACAAATACTTGAGGAGGAAAGAAAATCACAAAGAAATGGGGATAGAGGCAGGAACTAGACTTTCAAATGGCCTCCATTTGTGCTAAATTTATTATAATTCGAGAAGTGGACCCAAGTGAAAGCAGTTTATTCATGTGACCACAATTCTACACATTTATAATTGATGCAATCTAAAACAAGCCCTTCCAACATGCTGTAAAAATAGGTCTCAACTTCAGCACGCCTGCACATGCCACAGAGTTTGATGATGGAGTTAAATGCCTGCAGTATCCCTCCCTATCCATGAGGAAAAAATTAAAACAAAGATTTGCAGGTTACACAGCACAGTTTACGTTGCAGTGCAAGCCATCTGGGAGTTGAGATCATCTTAACAAAGTATTCAAATTCTGCACATGCTGTTTATATTGCCATCTCAACCCCCTCCATAAATTCTATCTTGCAACAGATTGTGCTCATAAACGTTTTAGTACACAGGAATTTAGTACTGCAGACCCCAATTAGTTCATCGTTCTCATGAAACAAAACACGTGTCAGCCATTGAACCCAATTTATCCTTTATATAGTTCAGCAAATATATGTTGAAATTCCTTTTAAATGCCTTGATTGGTCCCATTCAATAGTCAGTAGTGGTGGTATATTTTGTATTCTGGGAATTCGTGGTAAAGAACTGTAACATTTTCTTTATGCTGATCCCAAAGATATGTCCCAGGGGCATAAGTGGAAGGAATCTTAACCTATTTGATCTGAACATCCCCTCCCTATTCCTTAGCTTTACTTCATCTCCATGACCAGTATCCCTGGCTTTATGGTGCTAAAGCAACCCTGTTCTGCAGCTCCAATTCAAAATGAGATGCCTATGATCCATCAGCTGATCCTAAGCATGATCCTACCTCCCGTAAGGCCATTGTCATATGTACCGTGGACTTTGACGAAGAGGCATGGTGCCGAAGTTCCAACATAAACCTTTGTTTATGGGCTCCAAGTGTTCTGAAGTGTTGCCTCGCCGGCTGAATACCGTACAGACAACAACATGTCAAACTACCGAGCCCACAACCTCAGTGGCCAATTAGAGTTAAGGCGGTGCTAATGACCGCTTCACTTCTTCAGCAACAAACTGCAGCCTTTACCGCCAGCTCCTAAATAGTCATGGAAGCTCAAGGAATGCTCGCATTTCCCACTGCTGCCTCTTCAAACACAGCCACCAAGGGACTCTCTCTCTCTCACACACACACACGTTACAACGTCTCGCCCCAAAACTATTACTCTCCGCTGCTCATTTATTGCAGACGCTCAGAATAAGAGAAGTTCAAGGTTGGGCACTTCTGTTAAACGGATTTCCTGCCTCCCACACATTTCCCCCCCCCCCCCCCCACTCCCACTCCTCCTGAACCCTCAGCAAGAAGGGGGGAAGGGGGTGAGCCAAACCTCCAACTTGTAGCCTCCACAGTTCGGTACTCACCGGGCTCCCCGTTTCTCACCAACTCGCGGTGCAGAAATGAAACCGGAATCTAGCGGCTGCGAGCTGGGCTCAGCCCCTGAGTGTTAGTCACTGCAGAGAGAGAAGGGGGGAAACTCCTGTCACTGCTGGAGGATGAGCACTGGAGCTGGAGAGCTTTGTCTGGTCGGGGATGAGAGATAGACGGAGACGGGGCGGCTGGTCTGCACTGGGCAGGCACAAGGGAGCTGCAGAACCCCACTCGATGCTGAGAGGGGAAGGAAAGCCGCCTTTAGCTCCCAGCCAGCCTGGCCACAGATTGCACTCTAGCGCTTGAAGCGTTCAGTGCATTTGAGCAAACATTTCCATCGAGCCTGGTGCTGGCTAGCAGAGCACTGACGTGTTCCATCACAGCGTTAGCGTTCGCACGTATAGGAAGTCACTTTGATCCCCCAAGATTGGGAAAGACTTCAGTGTAACACGACATGGTTTATCCGCAATCCCATTCTCTTCGTTTTTTTTTCAATTAATGGTGATGTGGCGATTCCTTCCGCACATTTAATATGGGGACGGTTTATATTTTTGACTAAGAAAGAGATGTTACGCCCAAATTCCCCTCATCCCTCCAATTGTTTTTTTTTAAAACATGCTAGATTCCAGTTTCCTCCCATTTTCTTTCAAAGTATCAGCGATTTTCCACTCTGCTCTCGAACGTGCACCAATCGGGACACACTGGGTTTCCCATTTAAAAGATACTCATTTGGATCAAGCCTTACATGACTCAGTGTTGTGTTCCGTTTTATAAATATCCGTTTTATCACCTTAATGGGACTACATGCATAGAGACAAGGTACAAGACAGTTCATTCGGACTAGGCAGGCCATGCTGATGTTTACTCTTCATTTGAGCTTCCTCCCATGTTTTCTCATCCAAATCTACCATCTAATTTCATCTCCCTCAGCCTGACCAGTGTCCCCACACATTGGCTGCAACCAATTCCCTGGGGCAGTGAGTTCACAATTCCAATACTTTGGGTATAAATGTTGGTCTTGATGGCGCAAGTGTCATTAATCCAAGTGCAAATAGCAGCCTAACAAAGATTATTGTTTAAGAAGCATGCCAATTGAAAACACCCACGGATGCACAAAAAGTAAACAGATATTTAATGGTGGTTTTTTTTTAAGAAGGCATGTCATTTCTACTGTTGATGTTCCAGCACCACCAGCTTTGGAAGTCCAGGCTCCATATGGATGGTGAAAAGGCCTCAATATAAGAGCAGGCAGCCAGAAAGACCCTTCCCAGAGTTGATGGTCACTTTGACCAGGGCCCAGGAGCTGATACCCCAGCAGGACATCTGACACATCCCCACTACGTGACCAAAGTTCAAGAGAGTGTGACTCAAGTGTAGACAGAAAGCAGTCCCTTTAAGTGATAATACTCACTGCATGATTATATGGACTCTGTCAGTCCAGCTCCTTAAATCTCCTTAATTGGAAACCTGTTTGAAATAATATTGGAAGGAGCTTTCTCTCCCATTCCATACAATTAAAACCATCAATCCCCCCACAACCTGAGCCGCCTCCGGAGTTTTAATTTTGTTTCATTTAGGGATGTGAAAAGGAGGGCCCTGTATAGACTGCTGCTGCACACCGTCCACCTCTTCTCCCTCATCCACCGTCCGGACACGCCTTGGCGTGCCCATTTGCCACCGGGCGGTGGAGATCCCCAGTGGAGGGCTCTCTACGCGGGAGTCCTCCCCCTTTCTCTCGGGGATCTGGGGTGGAGGGTGCTGCACGCAGCAGTCCCCTGCAACCGCAGATTGCGGTGGTTCACGGACTCCCAGCCCAACTGCTTGTTCTGTGGCGCCGTGGAGTCCGTGGACCACGTGTATATTGGGTGTGGGCGTTTGCACTCACTTTTTGATTTTCTGAAAAACCTCCTCCTCTG
>NC_057745.1:16382011-16406634 GCF_004010195.1 Chiloscyllium plagiosum | reverse complement strand
GAAATTGAATAAAGATTGGTGCACTTTGTGTCTTTCACTGTGTCTCCCACCTGCACACACACACACCATGGGTGCTGGGGATAAAATAAGCACTACCGCACTTAGGTGGTAGTATGGGGTATAAAAGAAAAAAAAAGAAAATAAAAAGGGGAGTATCCCTCCAACTCTATATAAAAAAAAATAGAGTGGCACTGCCCAAAAAAGAAAAAAGAAAAAAAACCCATCAATCTCTGTGTCAGGGTAAGCAAATGGATGTCATAGCTTTCCTCATTTTTACTTGGTGATCTTGTGGATAACACTGGGTGTGTGGGTTTAATGACATTTCTCAAAAAAATTCTTTTAGCTGGGCATCAGCCTTGCTGTGTTTTATAAAGTGAATCTTTTATAATAAGCTCACAAATTGGGGTTAACTGGAACATTCAAACAAAGAACAAAGAGTAGGCCACCTGGTCCTTTGAACCTGCTCAACCATTCAATAAAGTCAGGGCCAATCTGATTTTAATCTCAACTCTACATTCTGCATATCTCCAATAAGTTGCTAATGCCTTATCTCCCCTCGAAGATACGGTCAAACTCGGCCTTAAAAATATTTCAAGATTCTGCATCCACTGCCTTTTGAAAAAGGGAATTGTAAAAAACACACAACCCTCTGTGAAAAAAAAAGTTTCTTCATCTCTCTCTCTATCTAACATGGGTGATCCCTTAATTTTAACCTATGACCCTAGTTGTAGATTTTCCCACACAGGAAACATCCTTTCAAATCCACTTGGTCAAGTCTCGTCAGGATTTTATATAATTCAATTAAGTCACCTCTGACTGTTCTAAACTCCGGAGGATACAGGCCTGGGCTGTCTAGCCTCTCCTTATAATGAAATTCACACTTTGCAGGTAATGTTTAGTAAACCTTCTCTGAATTGTGCCCAATGCATTAACATCCTTCCCTAAGTATAGTGACCAGTACTGTACACAGTAATCCAGATGCAGTCTGATCAATGCTCTGTATAACTGAAGTGTAAACATTTGCATTGAAATCCCCTCTCAATAAAGCAAACATTCTGTGTGTTTTTGTGATTGCTTGTTGTACCTCTTTTGTGATTCTCAATCTTTTATGATTTATTCATCGGGACAACCAGATCTCTTTGCATCTGAGAACTCTACAACTTCTCACCATTTAGATAATGCTGGAAGTCACAAGATACCAGTTTATAGTCCAACAGGCTTATTTGAAATCACAAGCTTTCAGAGCACTGCTCCTTCATCAGGTGATCGGATGAAGGAGCAGTACTCTGAAAATTTATTATTTCAAATAAACCCATTGGACTATAAACTGGTGTCATGTGACTTCTGACTTTGTCCATCCCAGTCCAACACTGACACCTCCATATCATTTCAGTAATTTCTGACAAAATGGACAATTTCACATTTTCCCACTTCATACTCCATTTGTCAGATTTTATCCTTATCCTTATCCTTTCAACATCCCCTTGTAGGATCATTGTCACAATGTCATTGTCCCCTTAATGTCCCCTTAAGTCATTGTCACAACTTTTTTCCTACCTCTAAATGGTGATAAGTTGTAGAGTTCTCAGATGCAAAGAGATCTGGTTGTCCCGATGAATAAATCACAAAAGATTGAAAATCACAAAAGAGGTACAACAAGCAATCACAAAAACACACAGAATGTTTGCATTATCTTTGTGCCATCAGCAAATTTAGTACCACACGTTTGATCTCTTCATCAAAATTATTTATACAAATCTCCCTTTGACAAAACCATGGCTCTGCCTGATTACCTTGAACACATCAAAGTGCCCTGTTGTAACATCATTAATAAGAGCTTCTAACAATTTCCTAATGACTGATGTTAAGTTACCTGGGCTATAATCTCCTGCTTTCTGTCTCCCTCCTTTTCTGAATAAAGAAGTAATCAATGATAAGTATTAGTTATTTTGCAACCTTCCTTTAATGCAAGATGATCAGCTTTGACGTCTACAAGTGAGTTTTCTTAGTATCCTGTCTAACATTTATCACTTAACCAATATAACTACAACAAAATTGATATTTAATCTGATTGCTGTTTTGGAAACATCGCCATGTACTAAACTCAATGCTGCACTTACCTACATTACAAATGTTGCCTATTTAACATTTCAAAAATACAACATTGACTGAAAATCACTTTGGGATATTGTAAGATCAAGATCCAACTTGAGTACAATTTTGATTTTTTTCTGATGCTGATCTTTCACTCCTTGCTTTTTCAGTATAATCTGATTAAATGAAGCACCTGCTGTTAGTTTTCAGGTCCTTTCATTTCTCCAGGACATGTGATTACAATATTGTGTATTCATAATTGCAACAATTTTATTAGAATTGTTTTTAATGGCCATTTCAGAGGTCGTTTTGCCTTGTGCCATTGTCACTTTTATCATTTGATCACTTTTGCCTTCCATCTTATCCTTGTCTCTGTGCTTGTTTAAAAAATGTTAGAGATCTGATTTCTCAGAGTTCAGAATAATCGGCCATTGATCTGAAAATATTAACCCCTCAGCTGGAAATTTCCCAATATTTGGCTAGTTGTCAATTTCGGGGAGTTTCGTGGAGGGTTTCTCTCTGTGAGCTGTAGCAAGTATCCTCGGGTCATTTCATGGTGCTGCCCCTCACTAACTGGCACCATGCCTCCATGCAATGCTCTTGTAATAGTTTGCACTCGCCAGCAACAGAAGTGCTCGCCACTTCAGGGGCCTTCAGAGATCCTGATGGCAACACCACATACAAAGCCCATCTGTGTCCCAGTTCAAATGCTGTAAACCAGGAATTGGACTTTCCCAGTGGGAAGAGATGGCAGATAGAGAAAACATTCACCCAACTTTGTCAACAGGGAGCTGCACTTCCCAGTGGTTGAGGTGGTCTCTTTCCACGGGACTGCTGGAGGAACCCACAGCACCAGGACAGGTCCAAAGTTGCCACTTTGGCCAGTTCTGTATCAACAGTCCAGAGGAATGTTCAACCTTGCAAAAAGGAAGTTAATAATCCTCTCTGCTTCATAAGGGTAACTACCAACTTCCTCTCTGTTAGCTTAGACCTAGTCTAACTCAACTAGTATAACTCCCCTCCCCGTCCCTCACCCACCAGCCAGAGTTTATGTCTCCCATTCTCATTGTTGCCTGCAGCATCTTCCTTCATTCACACTCTCCCACTCCATTAAATGTCCGTCCCAAATTACCACCCTTTCCTGTATTCTCCAGTTCCTACTCACTCTCTTGGGACAGCTCACTGCCTCTTTCCCAGCTGCACCAACACTAGCAGCTGTGCCAGAGACTTTCATCTCACTCAATCCCTGTCCTTGTCTCATTCCAGGAGAAAGTGAGACACAAGTAGCAGGTCAACAAGGTGTGGTGCCTGACATCTGTCCTCCTCACCTCCTGCCAGGAGGGAATTCTTGCCTCAGAGGGAGAGGACCTTGCCTGCTCATATTGTGAAGCTGAGACCTCCATGTCTCAAGTAAGGATCATTGTCAAGTGCTGTGCTACTCTTTCGTCATGGTCAATGCCATTTTAACACTGCCGAGCCTCCATTCCTATCTTCCAACTCCTTCCTTTTCTTGTCTTCTGCCAGCACGAGCACCATCCACACAGTCTCCTCCCTGAAGAGACTAGTCCCTCCAGCTAACACATCCACTTTCACCTCAGAATGTGCACCAGTGAGGCTGTCTCCTGCAACCTCCACCAGCTCAGAGCATGACATCTCACTTGGGTCATGAGCTAAGTTAGAGTTGGGAGCGTGTTGTGGTAACACAGCCAGCTAAGGAAGAAATGCCCCAGGGCACCAACACTTGGAGGACCCCAGAGACCAACACGTGCTCAGGTCCTCAGTGTAATACAACAGGGAGGGTAGCCATCCTTAGCAACACATACTATTATAAACCTGTCTGAAGGATAGCTGTTCTTTCCCCCGTGCCCAAACTAGCATAAAACATTTCCATGTATGAATGAGGGAGCATCTGATGTTATAAAGGGTTATATTAGTTTGTAAATTTAACTTTTATTGAACAATAGGAAAGGTGATGAACGAAGATACCAGCGAGCTGCATTTGCAGCTGAGAATAGACAGTGGCTGCTTGCTTTTCCAGCATCATTGCATTTATAATCAATGAATGGTGACTTCAGCCAACTCAGTTCCAGTGAATGCAATTACTGACAGACTGACCAACGCTGCTGCATCAAAGGGTGGTGAAGGTGATGTTCCTCATCATCAGAGTTCTCTCTTACCTGCTCAGAAAAGTGCTGCAGCTCTCACAGATCCTCGGCCTCAGTTGCCCAGACACAGCACCTGAGGATTATGTAGCGCACCCTGTCTGTACTGTGCTGCAATAAGCTGCTGGACCGTGCAGTCATTGGAACCTCATCTTGTGGAGATATCTATGGCCCTTGATGACCCTATTGCATTATAGTACGCTGAATGAGCTGAAGAAACAAGTTACCACTCTAACACTCAGTGTCAGCAATTGATGCTGTCTAGTTTCCCTGTGCTGCCTGGGGAAATAGCAACCTGTATATCAATGAAGTGCCATCACTGGAATGTTATAGCATACAAACAGGTCCCTTATTGCTCAGGAGAAAGTGAGGACTGCAGATGTTGGAGATCAGAGCTGAAAAATGTGTTGCTGGAAAAGCGCAGCAGGTCAGGCAGCATCCAATATGCCCGAAACGTCGATTCTCCTGCTCCTTGGATGCTGCCTGACCTGCTGCGCTTTTCCAGCAACACAGTTTTCAGCCTTTATTGCTCACCGGCATGATCCTAATCCAGTCCTTGAAACCTTTTGCAGAAAATCGGACTTCTCTTTCTTGACATCAAGAATCCCGTCTTTTCATTTTTGTCACATTTTGCCAACTGTCTCACCACTGCTCACATCATTCAGGGACTGGGAAAATTCCACTCCACAGGTGCTGCTTGACCTGCTGAATATTTCAAGCACTTCCTCTCTTTATTTCGGCATTTTCCTTTTGTACGATTTTATGGAATAATGCATAATTCTGGAAAAGACTATTGCATTCCAGTGTACTTACCCATACATCATTTATTGGTCAAACATTTTAATTATTGATCTCTTGAACATTTGACATTATCTGGAAAAAAAGAACAGTTGAGCACAAAAATGTCATCACATGTGATGCTCACATTGTGATCAGTGATGGGTGCTGAAATGGCACAAAATATTGTATAAAATAATAACAAAATTAAAAATAATATAATTGTTTATATCCGCAGGAAGGAATGTAAAGATTTTGGAATGAAGCTATGTGAGTTGTTAAGGGTTACTTGCACAGCATTATTGCTTTACCATACTGAAGAATCCTTTTAGAATCCTTCTGCTAATTTATATTGCTAAACTAGGATATCGGGTGGACACACCAGCCTTGCAGTTCTTATCTTTGTTACTCCAAATCTCGCTGCTGTGAGGCACAAAATACAAGCCTATCCTGACTCATCATCCATTCATTTATTTACTTCCCTTTTCTGTGTAATTTCTTTAGCAGAAAGGCTAAGATCAGAATTTTAACAAGAATCACAGACAGATATCTCAATTAATTTAGTATAGGCATATTCAATATTATATTTGGGCAGGACATCCAGATTTCCTCTTTGTACTTGCACTTTCATTGCACCAGTGTGTTTAAAATGTCATAGAGTCATTCAGCACAGAAACAGACCCTTCAACTCAACTCATCCATGCTGACCAGTTTTCCTAACCTGAACTAGTCCCATTTGTCTGCATTGCGCCTGTATCCCTCGAAACCTCTCCTATCCATGTACCTGTTCAAGTGTCCTTTAAACGTTGTAATTGTACCTACCTCGACCACTTCCCGTAGCAATTCTATACGTGTATCACCTTGTATATAAAAAGGTTGCCCCTCAGGTCCCCTTTAAATATTTCATCAATGCCGTCTAATTTTAGACTCCCCTACCCTGGGGAGAAGACTGCAGCTATTCACCTTATCTATGTCCCTCTTGATTTTAGAAACCTCTATCAGGTCACCCCTTCAGCCTTCTACACTCCAGGGAAAAAAATCCCAGCCTATCCAGAGAAAAAAATACTGCCAATCAATGAAAGAATAAAATGCTTTTATATTGTACTGTGTTTAAAGTAGTTGTTATTACTTCAGAATTACCACTAAGAAAAGTGGTAAGAAGAAAATCTTTGCAAAGCATAAATTTTATCTAATATTAATCTGAATTATCAGCATCATTCTATGGATGATATACTTATCATTTTTGTTTGAATCTGGAATTCTTAGTTCTTTTTTATAAGGAGCAGTGTGCTTGTGGAATCTAGCTGGCTTTCTAACCCATGTTGATGCAGTTACTTAATTCTTTCTCAGTTGTTTGTTCTTCTTACGCTTCCTTTTCTCATGCATTGAGGTTATACCTTCATTGTGTTCTACTGACAGATTGGTCCAAATATCATTCACTGACCATTTTGGTTGTGTAATTTTAATTTGAATGGGTTTACCAATGGCACTACTGGGTGTTTGTAATAAATTTCACTTCCTATGTTCCTTCTCAAACGAGCACAGTCTCATGTTATCTTTCCAATTTAACCTACCTTTCAGTTTGATGATGACCATTACACTCATTTCTGCTACTTTAAGTAACATTCTCACTGAACTAGAACCTTTATCCTCTCTCAGCTTATACAGAGTAAACTGATTTCATGCAACAACGTACATGAATAGGTAAAGTTTGGAAGGATATAGGCCTGGAGCAGGCAGGTGGGACTAGTTTAATTTGAGATTATGTTTGGCATGGACTGGTTGGACCAAAGGATCTGTTTCCGTGGAGTATGACTCTGTAAGTACTCAGGGCTGTTAACTATTTTTGCATTAAATGAATTTGGTATATTTTGTACTGAAATGTTGCTGTTGTGTTAGACATAGCTGCCAAGGAGTGAATTTCATAGTCATGAACTGAGAGATGTGGATCTTAGAAAGGAAGGAAGTGGTGTAGATTAGATTAGATTAGATTACATTACAATGTGGAAACAGGCCCTTCGGCCCAACATGTCCACACCGACCCGCCGAAGCGCAACCCACCCATACCCCTACCTTTACCCCTTACCTAACACTACTGGCAATTTAGCATGGCCAATTCACCTGACCTGCACATCTTTGGACTGTGGGAGGAAACCGGAGCACCTGGAGGAAACCCACGCAGACACGGGGAGAATGTGCAAACTCCACACAGTCAGTCGCCTGAGGTGGGAATTGAACCCGGGTCTCAGGCGCTGTGAGGCAGCAGTGCTAACCACTGTGCCACCGTGCCGCCCACTTGGATGTGTGTACTGTAATGCCACTCGGTTAATAATCCAAATGACCAAGCTAATGCCTTGGAGTTCAAATTCCAAAATAGCAGACGGTGAAATTTAGAATGAATATTTTAAAGCTAGAATTAAAATTTACAAGCTAATTTCTGTCGATTGCTGTAAAAACTGATCTAGTTCTTTCCTTTCAGGAAGGAAATCTGCTATCCTTACCCGGTCTGGTCTACATGTGACTCCAGACCCACAGCAATGAGGTTGATTCTTAACTGCCCTCTGGGCAATAAGGAAGGGCAGTACATACTGGCCTAGTCAGTGACATCCACATCCCATGAACAAATGTTCCAAAATTGAGGAAGGTGAGGCGATATTGTGAATTGGTTCCTGTGACACCACTCTATGGAAGTCACCTAAGCAGTCTCTGAACCATCCAAACTTGTTATTGTCAGAATGGGTAATTCGTTTGAGTACAGGAGGAGCCAGTAGACCTATTGACCAACTTCTGGACATTTAAAGCTGGAAGAAGGTCAGTTGCCAAGTCCTATGTTTCCTGCTGAACTTGGATGTGTGTCAGAAATCATGGCATCACACCCATTCAAAAAAACATGGGTAAGGAGGATTGGATAAAAGCATATTCTCCTTAAAATTATACCAGCCAATTTCAAAATAATTGCAAATCGGAACAGTTTTACTTAGCCTGCTGCCAGGAACAATCACAATTTCCAAACAAATAATATTCAGAGGAAACAATACAAATTTCCATAAGTTTTGAATTATACAACATAGGATAGAAAATACGATAGGAATTGGTAACAAAAGATTGAATTAACAGATCATTTTAATAATGGGACATAGCACAATGAAAAGCTTGTGAAACATTCATTCTTTCTTCCACCATATTCCCCATTGTCACCAAAATGAAAATCACTGCTGTGTAATGTGAGGCTGTGGGTAGGGTTTAGAGCATGCACTTCACTCACTGGATTGTCTGTGTGCCTTGCAGATTTTTTGCTACAATGAGATCAGAAGTCTACTTGACATTCTCTGTGGTTTAGCCAACCTTCAATGTGAGGGGGTGTGCATAATGATGAACAATTCAGCATGCGGATAATTATAATACTTTGCAAAATGCAGGTTTCCTTCATTCAGAAAATAAAAAGGAAAAGTTAAACACCCTCTGAATTTTGTATTAAAGTCCATGGATCACATGCTGGTCAATAACATTCATTACGTTTTCAGTCATTTACATACTATTTATGAGTTTTATAAAGGAAGGGATTGAGTTGTCACATAGTCTATTTGTCCTGTAACTTATTTGTGAAATGATGCCTTTACTACTCAGTTCCAAAACATTTAATTTCAGGATGTTGCCAAATATGGAGGGTTTGAGTTTAAAGAAAGGCTGGATAGGCTGGGACTTTTTAAAGTGAAGTGTAGTAGGCTGAGGAGTGACCTTACAGACATTTATAAAATCATGAGGGGTATAGATAGGGTTAAAGGCCGGTGTCTTTTCCCAAGGATGGGGCATTTCAAGATGAGAAGGCATATTTTTAAGGTGAGGGGAGAGAGGTTTAAAAAAGACACGAGGGGCAACTTTTTTATGTAGAGGATGATTCGCATGTGGAACAAACCTCCAGAGGAAGTGGTGGATGTAGGCATAGTTACAATGTTTAAAAGACACTTAGTTAAGTCCATGAATAGGACAGGTTTAGAGGGATATGGGCTAGGAGCAGGCAGGTGGGACTAGTTTAGTTTGGGATTATGGTCAGCATGGACTGTTTGGACTGAAGGTTCTGTTTCTGTGCTGTCTGACTCTATGACTCGATGCAATTGCCTGCCTTATAGTTGTTAGCCATTACTGAACAAATCAGATGACATTTTCTGAGTCTGTCACTCAGATTGCTCAGTTGGACGGAAGACGTTTTTATTCTCTTGAACTTATGGCATTTATGAGTGTGTTTGACACTTCTCATGGTAAATTCTCTGAGACTTTATTTTCATTAAATTCTCTTTGTTTAGTTGAAAAGGTCTCTCATTGGCTTCTGTAACCTTATTCTCTAACCTTTAACTAGTGGATGTAGAAGGTATTCACATGAGACACACACAAAATGATACTAATGGTGATATCAAAGTCACATAGAAATAACAAGAGCTAGAATGGCACAGATGCTTGAACCTGGTGTGCAGAGAATATGAATGTATGGGTATGGATCAAGTTATATATAAAGTATTCTTGCCCAAAGATACATGGACTCCAGTGCCATACTTTGGAAAACCGAACAGACTTAGAACCTAAATACCCACAACAAAACATTGCTTGTATATCTGAAGTGAAGTAGCTATAATAAGCAAATTAAATTGTGTCAGCTAGTTATAGGCAGAGATATTTCTCATTAGATGGGTATATTTACCTAGGATGAGCATGGTAATATTAAATCAGCTGTTTTAGATATCATTAACAGTGTAACATGGATTTACTCTGAAGCACAATAAAATCCGGGAGAAGTGGGTAATCACTTGAAAGGAAAAACATTGTCACTCACTGATCCACAAGCCAACATTAATCTTGCAGGGAAAGGTGTGCAAAAACTCAACCATAAATTCTATAGGATTTAGATTCTAGAAGCTCTGGAAAGAGTGTTCAGCTGTAACACACGGACTCCAATCTATTCAATAGGTTTGGTTTACTAATGGCATTAACTTGTCAGCTATCCAAAGATTTATTCCTACAGTAATCCCACTAATTTACAGTAATCTCAGACATTGATATCAACTACAATTTCATAACCAGAAAGCCTTTTGCAGGGAAATCCTTAACTGCCTTAGTAATTGTCAGATTCATAGAGTCATAGAAATGTACAACACAGACGCAGACCCTTCAGTCCAACCCGTCCATGCCGGCCAGATATCCCAACCCAATCTAGTCCCACCTGCCAGCACCTGGCCCATATCCCTCCAAACCCTTCCTGATCATATACCCATCCTGATGCCTCTTAAATGTTGTAATTGTACCAGCCTCCACCACTTCCTCTTGCAGCTTATTCCATACATGTACCACCTCCTGTGTGAAAACGTTGCCCCTTAGGTCTCTTTTCTAACTTGCCCTCTCACCCTAAACCTATGCCCTCTAGTTCTGGACTCCCCAACCCCAGGGAAAAGACCTTGTCTATTTATCCTATCCATGCCCCTCATGATTTAATAAACCTCTATAAAGTCACCCCTCAGCCTCCGATGCTCCAGGGAAAGCAGCCCAGCCTGTTCAGCCTCTCCAACCCTGGTAACATCCTTGTAAATCTTTTCTGAACCCTTTCAAGTTTCACAACATCCTTCTGATAGGAAGGAGAACAGAATTGCATGCAATATTCCAACAGTGGCTGAACCAATGTCCTGTACAGCCACAACGTGACCTCCTGACACTTGTACTCAATACTCTGACCAATAAAGGAAAGCATACTAAATGCCTTCTTCACTATCCTATCTACCTGCAACTCTACTTTCAAGGAGCTATGAATCTGCATTCCAAGGTCTCTTTGTTCAGCAACACTCCCGAGGGTCTTACCATTAATTGTATAAGTCCTGGTAAGACTTGCCTTCCCAAAACGCGGCATCTCACATTTATCTAAATTAAACTCCATCTGCCACTCCTCAGCCCACTGACTCATCTGATCAAGATCCTGTTGTAATCTGAGATAACCTTCTTTGCTGTCCACTACACCTCCAATTTTGGTGTCATCTGCAAACTTACTAAGTATCCCTCTTATGTTCACATCCAAATCATTTGTATAAATGACAAAAAGCAGTGGACCTGGCACCAATCCTTGCGGCTCTTCACTGATCACAGCCCTCCACCACCACCCTCTGTCTTCTATCTTTGGGCCAGATCTGTATCCAAATGGCTAGTCCTCCCCTAGATCTCCATGAGATCTAACCTTGCGAATCTGTCTCCCATTGGGAACCTTTCGAACACCTTACTGAACACCATATAAATCATGTCTACTGCTCTACCCTCATCAATCCTCTTTATTACTTCTTCAAAAAAACTCAATCAAGTTTGTGAGACATGATTTCCCACGCATAAAGCTATGGTGACTATCCCTAATTAGTCCTTGCCTTTCCAAATACATATACATCCTGTCCCTCAGGATTCCTTCCAAAATCTTGCCCACCACCGACGTCAGGCTCACCAGTCTATAGTTCCCTGGCTTGTCCTTAATACCTTTCTTAAACAGTGGCACCACGTTAGCCAATCTCCAGTCTTCCGGCACCTCACCTGAGACTATTGATGATACAAATATCTCAGCAAGAGGCCCAGCAATCACTTCCCTGGCTTCCCACAGAGTTCTAGGGTACACTGATCAGGTCCTGGAGATTTATTCACTTTTATGCATTTCAAGACATCCAGCACTTCCTCCTCTGTAATATAGACATTTTTCAAGATGTCATCATCTATTTCCCTACAATCTATATCTTCCATGTCCTTTTCCACAGTAAATACTGATGCAAAATTCTCATTTAGTATCTTCCCCATTTCCTGTGGCTCCACACAATGGCTGCCTTGAGCGGCCCTACTCTCTCCCTAGTTACCTTTTTGTTCTTAATGTATTTGTAAAAACCCTTTGGATTCTCCTTAACACCATTTACCAAAGCTATCTCATGTCCCCTTTTTACCCTCCTGATTTCCCTCTTAGGTATACTCCTCTTTATGCTCTTCTAAGGATTCTCTCGATCTATCCTGTCTATACCTGACGTATACTTCCTTCTTTTTCTTAACTAAAAAAACTCAATTTCTTTAGTCATCCAGCACTCCCCATACCTTCACACCTTTCCTTTCATCTATAGGAATATACTTTCTCTGGACTCTGGTTATCTCATTTCTGAAAGCTTCCCATTTTCTAGCCATTCCTTTACCTGCCAACATCTGCTCCCAATCAGCTTTTGAAAGTTCTTGCCTAATACCGTCAAAATTAGTCTTCCTCCAATTTAGAACTTCAACTTTTAGATCTAGTCTATCCTTTTCCATCACTATTTTAAAACTAATAGAATTATGGTCGCTGGCCCCAAAGTGTTCCCCCATTGACACGTCAGTCACCTGCCCTGCCTTATTTCCCAAGAGTAGGTCAATTTTTGCACCTTCTCTATTAGATACATTCACATACTCAATCAGAAAATTTTGTTGTACATGCTTAACAAATGCTTCTCCATCTAAAGCCTTAACACTATGGCAGTCCCAGTCTATGTTCGGAAAGTTAAAATCCCCTCCCATAACCACCCTGTTATTCTTACAGATCACTGAGATCTCCTTACAAATTTGTTTCTCAATTTCCCGCTATTAGGGAGTCTATAATACAATCCCAATAAGGTGATCATCCCTTTCTTATTTCTCAGTTCCACCCAAATAACCTCCCTGAATGAATTTCCGGGAATGTCCTCCCTCAGTACAGCTGTAAAGCTATCCCTTATCAAAAATGCCACCCCCCCCTCCTCTCTTGCCTCCCTTTCTGTCCTTCCTGTAGCATTTGTATGCTGGAACATTAAGCTGCCAGTCCTGTCCATCCCTGAGCCATGTTTGTCCATCCTTGAGCCATGTTACAGTTGTTAGATTTGTTAAATACTTCTATTTTGTTTATTATTAAAACTAATAGGTGATTTAATCTACAAATGTGCATGCCGACAAATCTTGTTTGGATGCCTAGACTTTTCATTGGTTTGCACTGAATTGACCAGAATATGGAAATTTAAGTGCACCTTCCATCCAGAGGAAATTAAGTTTCTCTAAGTGTTGATGCTGATTTAAGAGGCATTATGCTGAAAACTGACTCCTTTCACAAAAAGTAGCTACACACCGCAGACTGAAATAATGAATAAGGTGAGTTTCTACCATTTGCAGGGATTTATGGATGGTATTGAAATTAAGCTTTATTTTGAAGTGCAAAGATGCGAATCAGTACATTTTAAAACAATCTAAATTTACTAATGAACTGACTAGTGTACATCAATGAAACTAATAAATGATTCAATGTAATTAAAAATCAGTTACATCTGAATTGGTGGAATAGAAGTTCATTAAAATTGCTTGCTTTGTGTTAAATTGTATTCATCATCCTGCACCAGGTTACTACTCTTAAACACATTAAGAAATATGTTTTAATCAAAAGACAATTATACTTACTGTATTATTTCACTGGTTGTGCTGCCTCATGAAATATTTTGAATTGGGCAAATAAATCCTGATGAAGGGCTTTTGCCCGAAATGTCGATTTTCCTGCTTCTCGGATGCTGTCTGAACTGCTGTGCATTTCCAGCACCACTCTATTCCAGAATCTGGTTTCCAGCATTTGCAGTCATCGTTTTTACCCAAATAAATTTGAAAAGAAGAGTTTGAATTGTAAATCCATTTCTGAAAATATTCATAATCTCCAGTGCAATTTGTGTCCAAATTATCGAAACCTCAGCTCATAAAGTTAAAGTCCCTGCAAAGATGGATTCGATGCAGATTTGAAGTTAATAATTTAGGGGGAGGAGGTGACGTAGGGGCAGTGCCACTGGATTAGTAATCCAGGACTCTAGGCCGATGCTCTAGAAATATGAATTCAAATCCAATCATGACCAGTCATGAAATTTGAATTCAATGAAAATCTAGCCTAGTAGTGACCATTTAACCACTGTCAATTGTTGCAAAAATTCATCTGGTTCACTAATTTCCTTCCTTTAGTGATCTTTCCACTCCAGACTAACCTGTCATGATAGATATTTAGCTATTCCATAGTCTCCTGTTTCAAGCTGACCCAACTAATTATTAATTAGATATTTTAATGTCATGTCCCAAATATTTATTGTCCCAATCCTGTCATAATAACACTTAACAGAGAAATTGCTTTATTACTTGTTTATCTCATCTCGCCATAGTGACCTTTCAGCCTTAACCTTACTCTGCTAATTGGTGTAAGAACATTCCACTTTGGTTATCCCATCCTGCCTTCCACAAACCACACATTGCCAGTAGTCTTCATGCTTTAACCCTTCCCACGCTTTCATGTTCTTTATTTTCCATACTTACATGTGATTCCAAACCGACAGCAATGTGGTTAACTATCTGCCCTCTGGACAATTAGGAATTCACATTAAATGCTGGTCCAGGCAGAGACACTCACATCTCAAGAACGAATATAAAAGATATTGTTGGCACATGGCCGTTGTCTATCAGCTTTTTCAATTTCATGAAGTATTGCCGTGGAAATTCAAATATTAGGCATGAAGATCTCTTAGTAGTTTCATCTTGAGCAGTTCAGGTGGACAAGATAAGAGTAGCATTTGGATTTTTGAAATATTTAATACTTCACCATACTGAGAGTTGATACAAACGGCAACTCACAAAATTGACTGAAACTTTCACAAGCATGACTTATTCAAGATTTAACCTTTGTGTCATGGATCAACAAGCTGCAGTATTTACATCGATTTCTTGGGAATAACGAATCCCAAACAACAAGTGATTTCTGTAGCTGGTGCTTGGCAATGAGCTTTGTGTGTGATTTATCAGTGTGTGAAAGTTGAAAGAGTCTCTGCGATCACAGTACATCTGTAAGGATTTTTAACTGAAATTGTGATGAAAACCCTGTGGACAGTAAAAGAAAGTGTTGTTTATAAATTGAATATCAAACTGAAAGTATTATTGGATTCTGGAACTGGAACTGCTCTGTGATTATTGAAGTCAGAAATCTAATACGCTATGTACATATTATGCACATATGCCTTGTACATATTAGTTAGACCTATCAGAGTCAGAGGTGTCACTCTTATTATACTTCCCAATGTCCTCAGTGCTGTGTCTAACAGACATACCAACCTTTTCATTGAAAATGTTAAGACCCATTAGCCCTTGGAGTTAGCTCTAGATATTTTCTTTTTGTTTTTGAGGTTATTGAGATATCCTTTCGTTATTGCAATGCTGTTAAATTGGGAAATTTGAATAAACCATATCATCTACTTTTTTTCCAAATGGAATTTAATCTTAGTGGATTGGTCATCTTCCCACATGTAGTACATTTTGACTTAATCAACAGCAAATGTCCTTCTTCTTTCACTGAATCACAGTTTAATTCACTTACTTATGTAGCCTTCAACTTTGCAAAATGTCACCACCAGTGGTAATACCACTTGAGTTATTCAAGAAGGTAAAATGAATTAATTGATAAATATTTGTTGCAATCTCTATTTTATTAAATTGCTAATGCACTGCAATATTGATTTAACATCAAACTACCTTAGTTAAATACACAAACTGGCCAGCACTGATTAACCCAGGCTATTTCTCTTTAGCGATTTGTAATACTTCTGTGCCCCTTATTGTTAAGCTCAGTAAATTTGGTAAGCCAGGTTATCAAGTGTAGCTGGGGCTCATGATAAAATATCTCAAACTAAGTAAGACATAAACAGGAGTTGGTTTCAGGTTAATGTTCTTCAAACTCAACAGTTAAATATTTATTACTGCAAACGTTCACTTCTTTCTCTAGATTTAACCTAAATTAATTGTGAGTACTGACACATGTGTCGGTGTTGATCATCTTGACGTTATGTGGAATGACTCTCAATGTTAAACTTTTGATGTTTCTGCAAGTGTTTGGCTGGATATCCAGCCTGAAATCTATTAATGCCAAGGCACTGAAGAAATACAAATTCTCAAACACTTTCCAAATCACACCTGCTTGTTGTTTTTTTCCCATGGCAAAATAAGTGCATGAATATTTTATATATTTTATGAGGCTACATTTATATGTTTAGTTGGTCAAGGCATTGCCATGGGAATACAGAAGGAAAAGGGGTATCTTGACTACAATCAGAGCCAACTTGCTTGGCTTGAATTTAATCAAAAGCTTTGCAGGGAACTGTTTCCCAATGAATTCTCTAAGGCAAAACCTCTTCCAATCATAGCGCACTTGGTAATCAATCAGCACTTCTTAAAGTCATAGAGTCATACACCATAGGAACAGACCCTTCGGTCCCACTTATGTGCACTGACCAGATATTCCAAACTTACCTAGTCCCATTTGCCAGCACCTGGCCCATATCCCTCAAAACCTTTCCTTTTCATATACCCATCCGGATGCCTTTAAAAGTTGTAATTGTAGTTGTCTCCACCACTTCCTCTTGCAGCTCGTTCCATACAGTCTGCATGAAAAAGTTACCCCTCAGAACCTTTTAAAATCTTTCCCCTCTCACCTTAAACATATAATCTCTAATTTTGGACTCTCCCACCGTAGGAACAAGACCCTGTCTACTTACCCTATCCATGCCCCTGATGATTTTATAAAACCCCTAGAAAGTCACCTCTCAGTCTCTGATGCTCCACGGAAAATAGCCCGAGCATATTCAGCCTCTCCCTATGGCTGAAACCCTCCAGTCCTAGCAACATCTCTCCTGTAGTATAAATTGTTGTTCTCTTTGGGATTTGGGATATTTATGATTATTAATATCTAATTCTGTTAATGGGATGCTAAATACACAGACGTTTTGAATGAGAATTTAAGAGACATGGTTTGTAAGTTTGCAGATGAAGGTTGTCAAAAAAAGATCATTTAAGAGTATAATGGGATCTTGATCACCTGAGCCAGTGAGCCAAGGAATGGAGTTTAGTTCAGGTAATTGCGAGTTGTTGCATTTTGATAAGACAAACCAGGACAGGACTTATACAGTTAATGGTAGGGCCCTGGGGAATGTTGTCAAACCAGGCACATCGTTCCCCTAGAAGCGGCATCATGGGTAGACAAGGTGGTGAAGACAGCATTTGGCACACTTACCTTCATCAGTCAGAGCATTGCGTACAGGAGTTGGGACGTCATGTTACAGCTGTACAAGACATTGGTAAGGCCACATTTGGAGTGCCGGGTACAGTTCGGGTCACTCTGTTATAGGAAAGATGTTATTAATCTGGAAAGGGTGCGGAAGAAATTTGCAAGGATGTTACTGAAACGGGAAGGTTTGAGTTTTAAGGGGAGGCTGGATAGGCTGGGATGTTTTTACCTGGAGTGTAAGAAGCTGATCGTTTGAACAGAGAAGAAGGTTTGGACAAATTGCTAATCTTCATGGAGAAAATAGATCGCAAAAGTGATTTACTGATTGCTAGAGAGGAATGGTCACATTTTGACAAATTTAGGAAATGTGAAGGTAGTTCTGTGGAAGGGTACACAAAGAAATTTGAGATTTTCTACAAAAGAATGAACACCAGAACTGCCTAGGCTTTAGTCAACTGATGTTTCAGGTGCAATTCAAAGCTCAGTAACATCATTAGCTATCCCAAACTATATAGTAGAGTAATTGAAACTCAATGTGAAATGGAATATTCAGAGCAAAACGATAGACATATGGACCAAAGACAGTGCATTAAGTGGTTACAAGAAGTTTCAGTCCAGCAATGGATGGGTTGTTGACAGAATCTTTTAATTGTGCAGCACTAGACAGTGGATGCATAGCTACAGTATGTGGATAGTCTTCTTAAAATGCTACCGAGACTGAGTAATAGGAATCACAACAAAGTTGAACAATTTGACAGTCATAGAGTCATAGAGATGTACAGCGTGGAAACAGACCCTTCAGTCCAACCTGTCCATGCCGACCAGATATCCTAACCCAATCTAGTCCCACCTGCCAGCACCCGGCCCATATCTTCCTATTCATATACCCATCCAAATGCCTCTTAAATGTTGCAATTGTACCAGCCTCCACCACTTCCTCTGGCAGCTCATTCCATACACATACCATCCTCTGTGTGAAAAGATTGCCCCTTAGGTCTCTTTTATATATTCCCCCTCTCACCCTAAACCTATGTCATTTAGTTCTGGACTCTCCGAACCCAGGGAAAATACTTTGTCTACTTACCCTAAACATGCCCCCTCATAATTTTATAAACCTCTATAAGGGCATCCCTCAGCCTCCAACGCTCCAGGGAAAACAGCCCCAGCCTGTTCACCCTCTCCCTATAGCTCAAATCCTCCAACACTGGCAACATCTTTGTAAATCGTTTTTGAACCCTTTCAAGTTTCACAACATCTTTCCAATAGGAAGGAGACCAGAATTGCATGCAATATTCCAACATGGCTTCCCAACTCCTGTACTCAATACTTTGCTCTGGGGATGATTATGCACTAAAATCCTTGAAAAGAGTGGTCTTGCTTTGTGAGGGTGCTGAAATCAATCGTTTTATTAACACTGATGTGGTATGCAGTGAAATATTATCATTACTAAATTGGCCACCAATTAAGAAAACACAGGTGAACCGAATATGATAAATGGCAAAGCTACTGTATTTGGAAAATCTATAAATTTGCAATTTACATAACTGGGACACTATTGTCTTTCCTTTAATGGATTGTAACCTCTCTAGTAAAGAAGTCAAATAACAATTCTTGACATCTGTGGGGGAGGGGGTAGGTGATTTCAAATATTTAGAATGTGAAAATTAAGTTGTATTAAAATTGCAGAGGCAATTTGCCCATCACTCCACCAGAAGATTTTAAAATATTGAAATGATGCAAGAATAAGGGATGAGGAGTGTAATAAGGAGATTATAGAAGAGATAAGTGATGGATATGAGATTTGTAAGAAATACTGAAGTAAACACAAAAGGTTATTGATAAAGTCAACACAATAATTGTACAGCATCGGAACTGAATTTTTCAGATACTCTCTTCAAAGTTGCACTTTTTTCTGATTGTAAAGGAGTTATAAAAAGAAAATAAGAACCAGGTACATCTTATACCTAAACGTTACACAGCTATAAGGGTCAAATTTTTGCCATTGACAATTCTAGTAGATAGATCAGTTCTGATCGTCAATGTGAGACCTTTGGTCCAAAATACAACTATCAAAATTGGGTACTTCAGGAAAGTATTTGCTAGAAAGGGTTTTTCGATGTTAAACAGTGACAACTATAAAAACATGTAGGGAGATCCATCTATTGGGAGCATGATGTGCTACGGCAGAAGGCAAGAAAATGCAATGTAAACTCAAACTGTGGGTCTGAGAGCAAACATGTCCCCAGAAAGAGATCACAAACTGCTGATGGGAATCCGAATAATAGGATGGTGAGGTCAAACAGTAGCAGATCAGAAAGCAATGGAGGACATACTTTAACAAAGCAAAGAAATTTAGTACAAATGTAATACCTGCAGCAGAAGCACATGGGAATGTCTTGGTGGCCACAAATTGGAAGACAAATTAATAAAAGGTGCTGAACAGTAAGGATCACAAAGTTGGAGGGAATTTGGGTTGTACACAGAGGTGCCACATCAGGCACAGATCCCTCTCACACCAGGTGGAAATGCACAGAGAAGGTGATTCTGGGTGGAATTTATAAGGCTAAAGTCAGCCTAGCGACTCAACATTTTGAAGAAAAATAGGAAGTCCAATGTAAGAGAGGGAAAAAGTAATTTTGAAGATTTACTTTGCTTTGTTAGGAACAAAAACTTGGAAATGTGGATTAATTGATCTTAAAGCTGCATATCTACAGAGAGGTATTCTCAAAAGGGAGGTGCCTTCCTCATCCTCCAAAAGAGGTGCCAGAAGTATTGGGAGCACTCTGGATGTCTAGTCTACATGAATATTGGTTGCACTCTGGAAGTCTAGTGTACATGAATATTGGGTACACTCTGGAGGTCCAGTGTACATGAATATTGGGTGCACTCTGGAAGTCTAGTGTACATGAATATTGGTTGCACTCTGGAAGTCTAGTGTACATGAATATTGGGTACACTCTGGAAGTCTAGTGTATGAATATTGGGTGCACTCTGGAAGTCTAGTGTACATGAATATTGGGTGCACTCTGGAAGTCTAGTGTACATGAATATTGGGTGCACTCTGGAAGTCTAGTGTACATGAATATTGGGTGCACTCTGGAAGTCTAGTGTACATGAATATTGGGTGCACTCTGGAAGTCTAGTGTACATGAATATTGGGTGCACTCTGGAAGTCTAGTGTACATGAATATTGGGTGCACTCTGGAAGTCTAGTGTACATGAATATTGGGTGCACTCTGGAAGTCTAGTGTACATGAATATTGGGTGCACTCTGGAAGTCTAGTGTACATGAATATTGGGTGCACTCTGGAAGTCTAGTGTACATGAATATTGGGTGCACTCTGGAAGTCTAGTGTACATGAATATTGGGTGCACTCTGGAAGTCTAGTGTACATGAATATTGGGTGCACTCTGGAAGTCTAGTGTACATGAATATTGGGTGCACTCTGGATGTCTAGTGTACATGAATATTGGGTGCACTCTGGAAGTCTAGTGTACATGAATATTGGGTACACTCTGGAAGTCTAGTCTACATGAATATTAGGTGCACTCTGGAAGTCTAGTGTACATGAATACTGGGTGCACTCTGGAAGTCTAGTCTACATGAATATTGGGTGCACTTTGGAAGTCTAGTGTACATGAATATTGGGTGCACTCTGGAAGTCTAGTGTACATGAATATTGGGGCACTCTGGAAGTCTAGTGTACATGAATATTGGGTGCACGCTGGAAATCTAGTCTACATGAATATTGGGTGCACTCTGGAAGTTTAGTCTACATGAATATTGGGTGCACTCTGGAAGTCTAGTGTACATGAATATTAGGTGCACTCTGGAAGTCTAGTGTACATGAATATTGGGTGCTCTCTGGAAGTCTAGTCTACATGAATATTGGGTGCACTCTGGAAGTCTAGTGTACATGAATATTGGGTGCATTCTGGAAGTCTAGTCTACATGAATATTGGGTGCACTCTGGAAGTCTAGTCTACATGAATATTGCTGAAATTATGCTTTTAGAGTTTGGGACTTCTCAGTAAGCACTGTCTTATTAAAAATGGATTGCCTCCAGTTCAGAACAGACCCTGCCATGTTTTATTGGTGCAGCGGGAAAAACTTTCAAGCATCTTTATGGTGCTCAGTTTGATCTTTCATGGTGAGTCGGGAGTTTGAAAACATTGTTGTACAAAGCTTAAAGCAGAATTTGAAATAGGAAGTCAGTCTTCAAGGGCTTTTAAATATATAGGATTGGATACAAAGCTGACTAAACTGGGAATAGCTCTGATTCAGCAGTCTAATCTAAAGAATGTTGATAAGATCCCAATAAATTAGACCAGATTCTCACAAAAGAAAAATCTGTAACTGCGGAAGAAGTGGATTGGTGAAATGTTTAATTGTGCAATTAAAATGGCTATGCACGTGAACTAGACCTGATACATGCTAGGAGCTAAGCACCATGTTGACATATGCAACAGTTGGAGAAGTGTTAAAGGCAAATCCAAAGGTTTTCCAGCCTGGGTACCCCAGAGGAATTAAATTAGTCACTTTGTTGACATCTCACATGCTAATCTTCTCAATGGTTTTCAAGTACAACAGAATTTATTATTATCGAATCGAAAAACTAAAATAAAGAGCAATTAAAACACCTTAGTTGCAGAAACACTTGCATTGGCAGAAATTACAGATATGGTTATAAATTGATCAATTATTTTAAAGGAACACTTGTATAAGGACCAATTGGGAACAAATTTGCCTTCAGAAGGCTTTATTGACAATTGTTCACTTTGGTACAATGTTGACTGGGCAAAGGCTGTTATGAAAAAGAGATTGAGGATTTGCTTTTGTAAGCACAAAAGTAATGTGAGAAGGAAAAAAATCAAAGTTTCTTAGATTCTTGTACATAAGAAGCAATCAGATTGCTTTACAAAAAAAATGTTGGATATCCTTGGACAGGAATACCTTTTGTCATAATGAGTTATGAGAATAAAGAATATCTGTCTTGTAATTGTACTGGTTTTTTTTTAGTTGACTAAAGATTATATGATAAAACAATACTGTTGAGAGTGTATTTCTGGAAAAACACAGCAGGTCAGGCAGCATCCGAGGAGCAGGATGCAATGTATTATTGTGTGTGTATTTTTTCTGTGTTCAAAGACAATAATCTGTTAGTATCTAATTCTGTTACTGGAATGCTAAATACCTTGGAGTTAAAGGAAAGAAAGGCAAGTAGATGTTGTGAACTAATTTTTATTATTGATGGGATGTGGGCAACATGAGCATTTATTGCTCAGAAAAGCATTAAAGGGTCAACCACATTGCTCTGGGTCTGGAGTTGGCCAAACCAGGTAAGGATGTCAGATTTCCATCCCTGACAGCAACCTTTAGTGAACCAGCTGGGTTTTTATGTTGTCACACAAGGGTTTTGTGATTGACCATCTAGCTTTTTGCATTCCGGATTTTTATTGAATTCAAGTTTCACCATTGAACAACCAAATACCCATGTCCCAGAGCATTAGGGTTATCTGGAATACTAGCCCAGTAACCTTGTCATTACAATCATCTCTGTTAGTGACTGAATCAATGGCTTTAAAACAGCCGCACATGCAAACACAAGAATTACAGTTGGTCCACAGCTGTGGAATGCAGAATTATAAAACAAACAGCACAGTTCAATTGTACTGGGAATCTGGCCCAACATCAGATATCATCCACTGCTCCACTTTATAAAGAAAAATCTTTCTTTTTTTTACTTGGTGTCTATTTACTTTACACCAGACAAGATGTGACTTGCTGTTTTTGGGGGAAAAGAAACACAGCTGCCTGTGCGAGTGACCAGATTTGCTAACTCATTGGCTGCAGCTTTGAAAACGGGGAGGGACCACATGATTCTGACTGGATAGGAATACGTCACCCTCAAAGTCCAGCTTCACTTTTGTTCTGCTTGAGCAGCCAGTAATTACCAGCTTCCTGACAGTGCCCTGATTCATTCGTTCCTTAGAGATGACAAGAGGAACCCACGAAGTTTGGAATAAGCACAATATTTATCAGCCGTTGTAAAAGACTTTGGAGTTCACTTTAACTTTACTTTTAAGACACTAGTCAATTTTATAAACATTTCCTAATCAGCCTATTCAGAGATGTTATTATACACCTTCAGAGCAGGTGGGACTTAAACCCAGGCCTCCTGACACACATCACAACAGCTCTCAATTACAACTATAGACAGAGCTTGAGGCAGTCAATCTAAACGTTTATTGCTGTTTAATGCAGTCCCCTCCACACTTCACTTCAGCTGTGACGAAGAGTCATCAAGGGTCGAAACATTAGCTTGCTCTCTCTCCGTGGATGCTGTCTGACCCGCTGTGATCTCCTTGGAAGAGACAGAGCTGATTTCTCATTGGTTCTCCAGACAGCACAGAAGACCATTGATACCTCAGCAATGTCTGTCACCTCTGGAGTTTCAGTGGTTTCCTCACCCCCTTACCCACTTATTCCTTTTTCATGTGGGCCAGGGTGTTTGACCCTGGGAAACATCCCCACCTCGGCACTGTTTCACGTGACAGTGAAGCCTGAACCTTTGCCCACTTGGGGTCTTGCATGCTGTATCTTAGACAGAGATAGGGTGACAGGAGGCTGGGGTTCCTCAGTCTGTATGACTCAGTTAGTTAAATTAGCTGGGATTCAAGCAAATCTACCCCATGCAACTTAATTTAGAGACATCCAATCTGTTGCTCCTGCCAATATATGGGCACAATCTGGGCATGTTCAACCTGAAAAGTGGCAACATGATGGTATGCATTGTTCATTCTTATCATAGACAGTTCAGGGGCTATCAGGCAGATTTACTCAGCAATTACAATAGCATTTCCTGCAACTGAGAGTGCAGGAGCTTTGCAAGCAGTTGGCAAGCTGTGCAGAATATAGTATCCAACAAAATATCTGCAGATAAGCTCAAGGCCTGATTGCCCCCGTGTGAAGTCAAAATATTAGAATCTCATTCTTTAAATCACAGGGGTGCAGTTTGTTATTATCCCTGCGCAATGTGAGAGCTCGCAAAGTGAGCAATATTCATACAAGGAAGATTTCTGGCTGTGTCGTGCTGCTGGCAATTCAAAGCAAAATTAGTTTCACTGATGGTTATTGATGGCAAATTTAAATTTGTAACAGCAAATAGTGAGTATTTTATGATTCACAGTGACTGTTTTACATAGGCACATTCTCTGCAATCACAAGCAATCACATGGAACATTTATCTTATAGGGACTATTTCTTACATATAAGCAGTTGGACATGAATATCAGAGAATAGGGTTTCCCAACAAGGTAAAAACAATGACAGCAGATGCTGGAAACCAGATTCTGGATTACTGGTGCTGGAAGAGCACAGCAGTTCAGGCAGCATCCAACGAGCAGCGAAATCGACGTTTCGGGCAAAAGCCCTTCATCAGGAATAAAGGCAGTGAGCCTGAAGCGTGGAGAGATAAGCTAGAGGAGGGTGGGGGTAGGAAGAAAGTAGCATA
>NC_057745.1:16352800-16381022 GCF_004010195.1 Chiloscyllium plagiosum | reverse complement strand
TGGTGGGGTCTTTTTGGAGGTGGTGGAAATGTTGACGGATGATTTGGTTTATGCGAAGGTTGGTATGGTGGAAGGTGAGCACCAGGGGCGTTCTGTCCTTGTTACGGTTGGAGGGGTGGGGTCTGAGGGCGGAGGTGTGGGATGTGGACGAGATGCATTGGAGGGCATATTTAACCACGTGGGAAGGGAAATTGCGGTCTCTAAAGAAGGAGGCCATCTGGTGTGTTCCTGATGAAGGGCTTTTGCCCGAAACTTCAATTTCGAAGCTCCTTGGATGCTGCCTGAACTGCTCTGCTCTTCCAGCACCACTAATCCAGAATCTGGTTTCCAGCATCTACAGTCATTGTTTTTACCTACCTGTCAACATTGTCCATTACTGCAGAAAGACAACAAAATATTGAGATTAACAAATGGACAGCCACCACAATGCATCAAAGGTGACATTTCAGGACTTTTTATTCCCCTTTTAGCACTAATATTTTCGGACGTGGTTATCAGAGTTACCACACTGTCAGGATAATAGTGTGTCAGTATGCTTGCACTTCTGTGATTTCTGAATTTATGTTTGTTCACCAAGAGGACACAGGCTGTAGTGGACAGCAAAGAAGGTTACCTCGGATTACAATGGGACTTTGATCTGATGGGCCAATGGGCTGAGAAGTGGCAGATGGAGTTTAATTCAGATAAATGTCAGGTGCTGCATTTTGGGAAAGCAAATCTTAGCAGGACTTATACACTTAATGGTAAGGTCCTAGGGAGTGTTGCTCAACAAAGAGACCTTGGAGTGCAGGTTCATAGCTCCTTGAAAGTGGAGTCGCAGGTAGATAGGGTAGTGAAGAAGGTATTTGATATGCTTTCCTTTATTGGTCAGAGTATTGAGTACAGGAGTTGGGCTGTACAGGACATTGGTTAGGCCACTGTTGGAATATTGCATGCAAACCTAGTCTCCTTCCTATCGGAAGGATGTTGTGAATCTTAAAAGGGTTCAGAAAAGATTTACAAGGATGTTACCAGGGTTGGAGGATTTGATCTATAGGGAGAGGTTGAATAGGCTGGGGCTGTTTTCCCTGGAGCAGAAGGGTGACCTTATACAGGTTTATATAATCATGACGGGCAAGAATAGGATAAATAGACTCCCTGGGGCCAGGGAGTCCAGAACTAGAGGGCATAGTTTTAGAGTGAGAGGGGAAAGATATAAAAGAGACCTAAGGGGAAACCTTTCTTTGCGCAGGGGGTGGTGGGTGTATAGAATGAGCTGCCAGAAGAAGTGTGGAGGCTGGTACAATTACAACATTTAAAGGCCATCTGGATAGTATATGAAGAGGAAGGTTTGGAGGTATATGGGCCAGGTGTTGGCAGGTGGGACTAGATTGGGTTGGGATATCTGGTCAGCATGGACAAGTTGGACCGAAGGGTCTGTTTCTGTGCTGTACATCTCTATGACTCTATGATTATGTGACTGGGCCAGCATTTCTTGCCCATCCCAACTTGCTCCCAAGTAGGTGATGCTGAGCTGCCGTCTTAAATCGCTGCAGCCCAGCTTATGTGGGGACATCCCCAGTGGGAGTTCCAGGATTTTGAGCTAACAACAGTGAAGGCATTGACAAGATGAAGTGTGTGGCTTGAAAGGGAGCTTTCATGTGCTGATGTTGCCATGTATCTGCTGCCCTTGTCCTTCTAGATGTGGTGGTAGGTTTGGAAGGTGCTGTCTGAGGGGCCTTGGTGAGTTGCAAAGCAAATTTTGTACAGACCCAACTCTCCAATTGAAAAGTTAAGAGATATTTTGGTTAATTTAAGAACTCCATCACAGCCTGGCCTATGAAGAATATTCAATGAACTATATATTGAATGTTTAATCTGTATGGCAAAGTATAACACCTGGAACATTCCGTCAGAATTTCCTCTGTGAAAGGTAAAAAAGTTGTAAAAGATTTTCTCAAATTGTTGAACTCCTGCTAAAAACACTGAAACTGGCTCACATTGTGCAAAAAAATGAGTGAACAGTGACAAAGCGAATTCGAACCCTGATAGTACTAAACCGGATGGAACTCTAAGGGATTAAATATGCCAGAACATTTTACTCTGTGTTATCAATCTTGGAATAAACCGCAAAGGAAACCAGTCTGGTTTTCGAAGCCATGCTTCAATACCTAAGGAATGCTTTGAGGAGTTAAGTAAATTAATATACACCAGCTACTCCTGTAAATCTAAATTGTTCCTGTGTTAAATGGGAAAGTCAGCAAAGAATTCTCAACATCATCGACAACAGCAACACCCCCTATTTAACTGGGGGTTGTGGTTGAGCTGAAGCAAGTGTTAGTGTCTACTTTCTCAGAAGAGTTCAGCTTTTAGGTGAAAGGTGCAACCAAGACAAGTTTTCTGGAAAAGGTACACAGCGTCTGATGTGACACATCTCCTCCAAAAGGCTAATGGCACAGTCAGAGATTACTGAAGGAGGGAGGAGAGAAGATGGATGCAGCAATGCATAGGGGGGGGGGGTCTCCCAGACACCAAAGGGTCATGACAAGCAGGGCAAAAGTGCAGTTAAAGCTTGAGATCAGGCATGATCGTAGAACAGTCTTGGTGGGCTGAATGGTCTACTGCTTTCCTGATTCTTCATGTTCTTGTTTGCTCCTCCAAATCGAGAAATGTGCATGAGCTACTGACGTCATTACCAAATGCTGTTGGGCATATACTGCCATCACAATAAAGACCATGTCAGGTCATGATGCCTCCTTGTAGTCAGCACCAGTTCTTTCTATAGCTTTCAGGACTTTACTTGCCAAGTCGTTAGTTGTAATTTGATGGAAGAATTCAGGGATGTAGCTTTATACAGTGAGACAAACAATGTTACCATCATGTAGTCATAAAGATCCACAACACAGGAAACAAGCTTCTCTGGTCCATGTGTCCATGCCAGTCAAAACCAACCACCTAATCAATCTAATTATTCAAATCCTGTTTTCAGGCACTTATCCTTGTATACTTTTGGCATCACAAGTGCACATCTAAGTCCTTCTTCAATGTCATAAAATATTCTGCCCCTTCCACCCTCATCCAGGCAACCAGTTTCACCTCTGGGTGAAAATGTTTTTCCTCACATCCCCTCTGACCCTTCTGCTCCTCACCTTCAACCTATTCCCCTTGGTCATTGATGTTCCATCAAAAGGAAAAACAGCTTCCTGTCCACCCTGTCTATGTTCCTCATAATCATCTCAATCATGTCCCTTCTCAATCTCTCCTACTCTAAGGAAAACAACCCCAGCCTGTCCAACCTCCCTTCATAACTGAAACTCTCCAGCCCAATAAATCTCCTCTGCATCCTCTCCACTGTAGTTACATTGGAACAAAAGATCATCAGAACTAGGAGCAAGAGTAGGCCACCTCGCCTGTAGAGCCTGCTCTGCCACTCAATAAGATCATGGCTGATCTTTTCATGGACTCAGCTCCACTTACCCATGCTTTCACCATATCCCTTAATTCTTTTATTGTTCAAAAAAGTATCTACCTTAGCTTTAAAAAATAATTACTGAAGAAGCATCAACTACTTCCCTGGGCAAGGAATTCCATTGATTAACAACCCTCTGGGTGAAGAAGGTCCTTTACAGTTCTGTTCTAAACCTGTTTCCCCTAATCTTGAGGCCACACCCTCTTATCCTAGTCTCACCCACCAATGGAAACATCCTCTCCATTTCTATTTTATCAATTTCCTTCATAATTGTATATGTTTCTATAAGATCCGCTCTCATTCTTCTGAATTTTAACGAATATAATCCCAGGACTTATACACGTAATGGTAAGGTCCTAGGGAGTGCTGCTCAACAAAGAAACCTTGGAGTGCAGGTTCATAGCTCCTTGAGAGTGGAGTTGCAGGTAGATATGATAGTGAAGAAGACATTTGGTATGCTTTCTTTTATTGGTCAGAGTATTGAGTACAGGAGTTGGGAGATCATGTTGCGGCTGTACAGGACATTGGTTAGGCCACTGTTGGAATATTGTGTGCAATTTTGGTCTCCTTCCTATTGGAAAGATGTTGTGAAACTTGAAAGGGTTCAGAAAAGATTTACAAGGATGTTGCCAGGGTTGGAGGATCTGAGCAATAGGGAGGGGTTGAATAGGCATCGGCTGTTTTCCCTGGAATGTCAGAGGCTGAGGGGTGACCTTATAGAGGTCTATAAAATCATGGATAGGATAAATAGACAAAGTATTTTCCCTGGGGTCGGGGAGTCCAGAACTAGAGGGCATAGGTTTAGGGTGAGAGGGAAAGTTATAAAAGAGACCTAAGGGGCAACTTTTTCACACTGGGGGTGGTATGTGCATGGAATGAGCTGTCAGAGGAAGTGGTGGAGGCTGATACAATTGCAACATTTAAAGGGCATCTGGATGGAGATATGAAAAGGAAGGGTTTGGAGGGATATGGGCCGGGTGCTGGCAGGTGGGACTAGATTGGGTTGGGACATCTGGTTGTCATGGACAAGTTGGACTGAAGGATCTGTTTCTGTGCTGTACATTTCTATGATCTCTATAAGTCAAACCCCCCAACTCCAGAGTCAACTAGTGAACTTCCTCTGCACCTCCTCCAATGTCAGGTGCATCCTTTCTCAAGTGAAGAGACCAAACCTGCACACAGTGCTCCAGGTGTGAACTCACCAGCATCCTATACAGCTGTAACATAATCTCCCTGCTTTGAAACTCAATCCCTTTAGCAGGGAAGGACAAAATTCCATTTGCCTTCCTAATTACTTATTGCGCCTGCAGATCAACCTTCTGTGATTCATGCACAAGGACACCCAAGTCCCTCTGCAAATCAGCATGCTGCAATGTTTTACCACACAAGTAAAATTCTATTTTGCTGTTACTCCTACCAAGATGTATGACTTCACAGTTACTAACATTGTATTCCGTCTGCCAGACCTTTGCCTATCACTCAATGTATCTGTGCTCCTCTGTAAAGTTTCACAGTCCTCTGCACACTTTGCTCTGCCACTCATCGTGGTGTCATTGGCAAATTTTGACACCGTACACATTGTCCCCAACTCCAAATCATCTATATAAATTGTGAATAATTGTGGTCCCAACACCAGTCTCTGAGGCACACCACGAGTCACTGATTACCAGCCAGAATAGCACTCATTTATCCCCACTCTTTGCTTCCTGTCAGTCAACCAACCCTCTAACCATGCTACTTTATCTTTATCTTATGCAGCAGCCTCAAGTGTGGCATCTTGTCGAAGGCCTTTTGGAAATCTAGGTACACTACGTCCACTGGGTCCCCGCTGTTCACCTTACTTGAAATGTCTTCATAGACTTCCAAAAGATTTGTGAAGTACAACCTGCCCTTCATGAACTCATGCTGCATCTGTACAATGGGACAAATTCTTTCAAAATGCCTTGCTATTTCTTCCTTGAAAATAGACTCAAGCATTTTCCCCACTACAGAGGTTAAGCTCATTGATCTATAATACCCCTTCTTTTGTCTACTTCCCTTTTTAAACAATGGCGTCACATTTGGTGTTTTCCAATCTGCTGGGACTGTCCCAGAATGCAGCAAATTTTGGAAATTTGCAGCCAGTCCACCTGCTTTTTCTCCCGCCATCTCCTTTAGTACAATGGGATGCATTCCATCAGGGCCAGGAGACTTGTCTATCCATTAGCTTTCCCAACACCAACTCTTCCGTAATAATAATTGTTTCCAGGTCTTCACTTACCTTCGTCTCTTCTTCTCTTACTGGCATGTTAGTAGTATCCTCCGCTGTGAAGACCGAGGCAAAACATCTGTTCAATACCTCAGCCATTTCATCCTATCCCATAACTAACTGCCCCTTCTCTTCCTCTAAAGGACCAACATTTACTTCAGCCACTCTTCCTCGTTTTATATATTTAAAGAAACTCTTGCTATCTATCTTTATATTCTGTGCTAGTTTTTTTTTCTCATGCTCTAACTTACTTTCCTTTATAGCTCTTTTTGTGGCTTTCTGTTGATCTTTAAAGTTTTCCCAATCTTCCAGATTCCTGCTGTTTTTGGCCACTTTGTATGCCTTCTCTTTCAGATTGATAGCCTGCCTTCTGACACCCATGGCAGATTACCCCTTTTCTTAGAGTCCTTTCTTCTCACCGGAATATACATTGCTGAGCACTTTGAAAAATATCTTTGAAGGTCCTCCACTGCTCATCAACTGTCGCACCATAAAGTCTCAGTTTCCAGTTTACTGTGGCCAGGTCCTCCCTCATTCTATCATAGCCCCCTCTTATTCAAGCCCAGGACCCTGGTATTGGATTTTATCTTCACACTCTCCATTTGTATTTTAAACTCAACCAGACTGTGATCACACCTTCCAAGAGCATCCCTAACTATAAGGTCATTAATTATTTTTCTCTCATTACGCAGGACCAGATTTAGGATAGCTTCCTCCCTCACCGATTCCATTACATACTGTTCAAGAAAACTATCACGGATATACTCCATGTACTCCTCCTCAAGGCTACCCTGACTGAGCTGGTTCAACCAACCTACATGCAGATCAAGACCCTCCATGATAATGGCCTTACCATTTTATCAGCCATTAGTTATTTTCTTGTTTGCTGCCCACCCCAATGTGGTGGCCTATAGACTACACCTATCAGTGACTTTTTCTTCTTGGAATTCCTAATTTCCACCCAAATGGATTTAATCTCATGCTCCATAGAACCTATATCATCTCTCAGCACCGCCCTGATGTCATCCTTGAATATCAGAGCTACACCATCTCCCTTACCTCCCTGTCTGTCCTTCTGAATAGTCTGATACCCCTGAATATTTAACTCCCAGTCATGACCATCCTGCAACTATGTCTCCTTGATGGCTACTAAATCATATTCATTCCCGATGATTTGTATCATTAACTCATCAACCTTGTTATGAATGCTATGAGCATTCAGGTAAAGTACCTTTATGTTAGCTTTCTTACCATCATGATTCACAACATCTCTAATATCTCCTGAGTTATCCATCACTATTGCTTCTTTCATAGTCTGTCTTAACTTAAATCCTCCTGCACACATGCTAACCTATTGCTTTCCTTTTCATTTATCACCGTACTTCATGTTGCTTTCCCTTCCGCCCCCCCACCCGACTCACTAGTTTAAAGTACGAGGGACCACCCTATTTATCCTTTTCGCTAGAACATTGGTTCCAGATTGGTTCAAGTTCCTTAATTTTGTTCCTAGTGCTTTTTACTCCCCAGAAAGGTCCTCCTTTCTAGCCTTGATAACTGGACATTGCCCTTTCAAAGAAGCTGATTCCAGTCACCGACTGATCCAACTGCTGTAACCAGTATTGAGGGGCTGTTTTGAGTTCCACATCCTTCAGAATTCGATATGATGGATGGGCAACGGTGAAGAATTTTGTCCATCTTCATTTTCTGTGTATTCTCAGACCCAAAATCAAAACTATAAGTCAGATTTATCTTTTTCCTGGAGCAGGACAATTTAATGCCTTTCAGGAACATCCTTTGGGCCTTACACCATGTTACTGCAGCAGTCACTATGTAGAGTCATGGAGTCATAAAGCACAGAAACAGATACCTCGGTCCAACCAGTCCATGCCGACCTTAATCCCAAATTAAACCAGTTTCACCTGCCTGCACTTGGCCCATATCACTTCAAATGTTTCTTATTCATGTACTTATCTGAATATCTTTTAAACGTTGTAACTCTACCTGTGTCCACCACTTCCTCTGGAAGTTCATTCCAACTCTCTGTGCTAAAAAAATGCCCCTCATGTCTTTTTCAAATTTTTCTCCTCTTATCTTAAAAATATGCCCCCCAGTCTTGAACTTTCCCGCTGCAGCAAAAAGACACCTGTCATTCACCTTATTGATACCCCTCATGATTTTATAAACCTCTATAAGGTCATCTTTTAACTTCCTATGCTCCAAAAATGCCCCTCATGTCTTTTTCAAATTTTTCTCCTCTTATCTTAAAAATATGCCCCCCAGTCTTGAACTTTCCCGCTGCAGCAAAAAGACACCTGTCATTCACCTTATTGATACCCTTCATGATTTTATAAACCTCTATAAAGTCATCTTTTAACTTCCTATGCTCCAGTGAAAAAGGTCCCAGCCTATGCAGCCTCTTCACATAACTCAAACACTTAATTCATGGTAACCTGATTCCTTCAACCCTGGTAAATCTCTTCTGAACCCTCTCCAGTGTAATAGTATCCTTCTTATAACAGGGAGACCAAAACTGGACACAAAACTGTCCTTTCTCCCGAGGTGACTGAGTGATGGACACACCGTGTTAAAGAATGATCACATTGGTTATCCTCAAATAAAGCATTGGGAAATAAAGGTTTTTATACAAGTTAATAATTCATAAATCAAACATATTGGAAATCAAGTATTTGAATTCTGTGCATCCCCACAATTGTGTTATGGGCTTATTAGAGTCGAGAGTGTGTTGCTGGAGAAGAACAGTAGGTCAGGCAGCATCCGAGGAGCAGGAGAATCGACGTTTCGGGCCAGAGCCCTTCATCACTTTCTCCTTATGAGTTTATTAATCAAAAGAAACCAAAAGTTCTCTATTTTTTATTGAATGTAGAATTTACCCCATACCATATTGTTGGTGGAATAGCCAGTCACTATTAAAATTAAGAGTTATTCCCTTATAAATGCCTTAAAATAATTTGAAGAAAAAAAATTAAAAATTAATTTTATAATTAACATTTATCATTTAAAAATAAAATTATTATAATTGTGAATTGACAAAATAGCATTTCAATCATTTGTTCATTTTAACCTGAACTTTGTGACACTGAATGTTCTTTAAATCGTTAGAAAATTTATAAAACACCACTTTGGCACCATGCCCCTGCGGACTGTAATTACCCTGATGCAAACAGCTTGAAGAAAAACTTGAATCTAGTTTTGGGAAACAGTTACATCGAATGTATTTAACTAGGGACTGATTTAAGCTATTGCATTACAACACAGCATGTGTTTCTTGTTAGTGTTTTTCTCCAGAAAGTAAATACTGACTAATACTTAGTGAAAACATTTCATTGCAAAATAAAGTGAAAAAAAATGAAGGCAGCAGTACTTTAAATCAGAATGTGGTATTGTTGTGCCCTCTACTGGGCAACTTAAAATATTGCAAGATTCGCATGAATTGAGACTCCATTGAAATTGGCCAATTGACGTAATACGCTGAACCTTTTCTGGTTAGTTTTCCTTCAGAGTAGCATGTTTAGAGGAGATTAAACCTCTTGGTATCTTGATCAGGGAATATGCTGACAAATTCAGTGTAAATATTCAACTTTGTGCAGGTCAATTTTACCTCTTTGTTACTTCTTATGAAAGTATGGACTGAATAAGCTCACTTGAAAGTAGCTAAACCACAGGAATTTACAAAAGGATGTCTAAATAAATGACTTCCCTATCACAAGGATGTCCAAGAGTAATTATCTGGCCAGTAAAATGCATCAGTTAGAATGTATAGCTCACACCGAGATTGTCAGTTGTCTTTGGGGATCAAGGCTCCTCGGACACAAGTTTTATTTTAAAATTTCCAAGGATGTAGTTGTTGTTGTCTGAATCAGTATTTATTGCCCATTCTTGGAGAAAGTCAGGATAAGGTGCCTCCTTCAATTGTTGCTAGGGATGTAGATATATCTACAATGTCATTCCGGAGGGTGATTATGATTTAGTAATCCTGAAGGAATAGTGAAATACTTCCAAGTTAGGGTGGTGTGTGGCTTGGAGGGGGGACATGTAGGTGGCAGTGTCTCCATGTATCTGCTGGCTTTGTCCTTCTAGATGGGAAATGGTTGCGCGTTTGGAAGGTGCCATTAGAGAAATCTTGTGAGTTACTGCAATGGATTCTACAGATGCTACACATTTCATCAGATGACAGGTCACTGACCCAAAACGTTGGGTCTACTTTCTCCCCGCAGATGCCACCAGACTGGCTGAGTTTCTCCAGCAATTTCTGTTCTTGTTTCATAACAACAGTCATTGCCTAGCACTTGGGTGGTCCCAATGCTACTCATTACTATGAGTAATGTCTCTATTAGCAGAACACTGGTCATCCTCTGAAACCTGTTTTGCAAATAGAAGAGTTGAGCCCATCTACATCACTTGAGAACTCAATAGATCATTAAAACTTTCTATTAAAATTGAATTGTCCTCATTGTGGCCAATAATCATTATTTACACATTGACACACTGCCCCTGTGAGAAAGCACATTCTTATTCCTGTAAACATTAACAACTAGTAACACAGTATGTATGTTTAGCTCTTTCTCTCATTCTGCAGTTTCTCATGTTGGGTCCCTGACTCTGTTCCAAGTCGGATTATGTCACAGAGATAGTGAATGTGAAATAGGGGAACTGCAATAGCATCCACTCTGGAGAAACAAAAAGTTGATCTCAGTTTGAGGAGAGCAGACAGCTCAGCGATACCCCACACTGAAACTTCAAGCACAATATTGGAATATAAAACCCCTTCGCCTAAGCAGGGCAGCATGGTGGCTTGGTGGTTAACACTGCTGCCCTACAGCGCCAGGGACCTGGGTTTGATTCCAGCTTTGGGTGACTGTGTGGAGTTTGCATGTTCTCCCTGCGTCCATTTGGGTTCCTGCTAGGGTTCTCTGGTTTCTGAAGATGTGCAGGGTTAGGTGGATTGGCTGTGCTAAATTGCCCAGTGTCCATGGATGTGCAGGCTAGAGGGAATTAGCCATGGGAAGTGTAAGATTATAGGGATTGAGTAGGATGATCTCCAGTGGGTCAGTGCAGACTTGATGGGCTGAATGGCCTCTTTCTACACTGAACATGTGACATCAATCAATCAATCAATCGCTCCCCCTCACTCTTCACCTTGTTCTAAGTATGAGAGAATTTGGAATATACTTTTACATTTTTAATATCTTTTGCATATTATTTGAGTGAGTTTAGAATAAGCTAACTCCTTACTTTTGATGAACCCAAATTGCTTGATACAGATTGTTGTTCATTGCTTTGATGCACGTTCAAGAAAGCAACTGAATGGGGGGAGAAAACACATCTGTGTAACAATTCAAAACTCTGACACAGCTGCCTCAGGAATGAGAAGTGAGGAATTTGTTCACTCTTCTGAACTCAGGAAAGCAGAAATAGTGTTATCCATCGAGGCAATTAGCGAGAGAATCTGTTATATCTGTGTTCAGGGAAGAGACTATGGGCAGGTGAGAGAATAGTGGGAATCTGGTGGCGTGATCTTAAAGATAATAATGAGGACCTGCAGATTAAATGTCTCAGTTATGAGTGTTAATAAAGCTACAAGCAATAGCACCAGTTAAAACGGAGTTATTTAGAATTAAGATGACCTTTGACTGCTGTGTGGTTGGACATGACGAGGGAAGGGGTAATGACAGAAAGAGTATGTTTTGCCCTCAAAGCAGAACGTTTCTTTTATATTTGAAATACAAATATAAAAAGAGTAGGCTGGAAAATCAAGAATCAAGGTGGTGGTTATTTGACATAAAGCTCAGGTTTCAATAGCCTCCAGACAGTTGGACAAGTAATAGGTGAAGCCACAAAAGTGTGCAACATTTCAGAGGTATAAAGACAGAGGAATTGGTTGAAGATCATAAGATCATTTTCTTTTAACAAACAGCATGAATGTTGTTCAAACGGAGGAAGTTAATGATTAGAAAATTTGTAGCCTTGATTCTAGAAAAATTAGCTTTGTGAAAATATTTTTAAAATAATTTTAGTGATGAGTGAGATTGGAAAAGTGGTTGATAGGTGTTTAGAAAGGGGTACTGTCATCTGTCAGTACACCATTTCATCACAGTCTGCCACATTATTTAGATACATTAATAGATCATTGACTGACGAAAGTTGACAAGAATTTTCCGTATTTATTCCTCAACTTCTCTGCTTGCCAAAGTTCACGTTAGTAAAGTTTGGATTATAGGTGTGTGACTTTGAACACTGCAGGTTTAGTTTCAATGACTCTCTCTTCATCGAGTCACAGACCTTTGTTAAAAATAGAAAGGTGCAGACTAGTATTATTTGACATTGACTTTCTCTAGTTTATTTCCTTGAAGTAGAGAGACCAGGATTTTAATTATTGGTCAATTTGTAGAATTATCGGTGCTGTGCTTATAAGAGCCTTTTTATTACAAAAAAGCCTTGAAGCTATAATAAGTTCCAATGCTGGCAATGTGTTTTGAACTAATTATTTGGCCTGAATTTTACTAACATGGAGATGAAAGACAACAAAGATTAAAAATGTGATCTCTTCAATGAAACGTTTTGTTGAACGTTAGCAAGGTGTTAAGAGATCTTTTTGACACAGAGGTAATGTCCTTGCCTCAGAGGCTGAAGCTGCAGGTTTAATCCCACAGTGGGACATATTGGTCCTGGAAGGTGTTTGTAATTTGGCCAAGCAGGTAAATTATTCACCTGGCGGGTGGTAAGAGCTGCAGAATCTCCTGATCAGCCCTCCTGAAGGGGACAATGGAAAACTATTATCATCCTTTAGTGTGGACTCGTTCATGGTTCATCACTCAGAATGAGGGTGGCAAAAGGACAGATAGAAACCCTAATGTTTGGCAAAGTGACAGAGCAGGAAAGTAGCACATGTATAAAAGGCTCACGGAGACAGTGCTGGCAAAGCATTGATTTGATTTGATTAATTGTAGTCACATGTACCTGTTATGGACCAGGCCAGACCTCCTCAAAACATTTCAAGAAAATAGTCCAGACCCTAACTTTGCGAGTTGTTTGAAGCAGGTGTAAGTGGATATCCCAGGAGAGATGCAGCTTGTCAAACCACTTAGCTTTAAATAAAACAGAATTTATTTACAAGATTACTGAATGAAACACAAACAAAAGAGAACAGAATACTGAATAACTTAACCCATCAAAAACCCAACAGATTATTCCAGCTTAATGACACTGTTCCAAATGCTTGCAACAATCCCCATAAATACCTCTTGGCACAAAAGGTAAAATCAAACACAGGGTCTTACAGGAGAGATGTCAGAGAGAGATGGCAGCATGGAACACCCTCTTCCATGGAGCTGTTTCTTGGATCAGCAGCCTCTAACTGCCTGACTGCCAAAACCAAACCAAACCAGAAAAAAGCTGAGCTGGGAGAACTGGCCTCTTCCGCTTTCATTGTCCAAGTGGTTTTTGAAACTTAAAAGCCTTGTGCCTGAGGCAGTATCTGTTAGCTAAACCCAACCAAGCCAGACTTTTTCCGAATCGCTGTTTTTATGACTGCTCTGAAAAAAAAGTCAAGGACAGCATAACCTTATTAAAGAAGCAGCATCATCATAGTACCTAAACACATTGAAAAGCTTTGTTTTGTGAGCAGTATAGGCAGATCATAGCAAGCAAGGACATACAGATTATAGAGCGCTTAGACAGAGTGAGGCATACAAGGTTACACTGCACAGGGGGTGTACAAAGCAAGATCAATATTATTTCAGTTTGGAGAGGTCCATGTAGCTCTTTAATAATGGCAGGGAAGAAAACTGTTCTTGAGCCTCTTGGTGCATGTGTTCAAGCTTCTGTACCTTATGCCTGATGGAAGAGAGCATTCCCAGGGTAGGAGGGATCTTTGATGCTGGCAGCCTTTCAGTGGCAACGAGAACTGTACATGGAGTCCATGGATGGGAGGTTGGCTTCCGTGATGGTCTGGGCAATGCACCCAAAGTTTTGTGGTTTCATATGGTCCTGGGCAGCACGACTGCCATATGCACCCGGATTGTATGCTCTCTGTGGTGCATCTGTAAATGTCGGTGAGGGACCTTATTGGACATGCCAAGTTTGCTGAGCTGCTTGAGGAAGAAGGGGGGTTGTTGTCCCTTTATGACCATTGCAGCATGGATTCAGGAAGGGAAGGTCATGTTTGGCAAACTTACTTGAGTTCTTTGAGAATGTAACAAGCGCGGTGGATGGAGGGGAACAGATGGATGCTGTGTACATGGATTTTCAGAAGGTGTTCAATAAGGTGTTTAAAAGGTTAATCCATAAGCTAAGAGTGCATGGATTTGCAGGCAGGGATAGAGGATTGTTAACCAATAGAAAGCAGAGAGTTAGGGTAAATGGATGTTTCTCTGGTTGGAGATCAGTGGTGAGTGGGGTGCCACAGGTGTCAGTGTTTATGATATATATATATTTATATAAATAAATAATTTGGAAGAGGAGACCGAGTGTAGTGCATCCAAGTTTGCTGATGACGCTAAATTGAGTGGAAAGGCAAACTGTGCAGAGGATGTGGAGGGTCTGCACAGAGATTTAGATAGGATATGTGAGTGGGCAAGTACTTCATGATTATGGACATCAGAGTCACTGACCAGTAGTCAATAAGATTCATTGCATATGCTTTCTCAGGTACTGGGATGATGGAAATCGTCGTAAAACAGTGGCGACTTTGGCTTTTAGAAGGGACAGGTTGAAGATGTCAGTGAATACCTTCTGCCCACCTCTGGTTTTAGGTGATGATGGACCATGCTTTTGAATCACAATGGCTCGGGCGTCAATGACATTCCCATGATGGCATTGAGTAGCTTGTGTCAGGATACCGGCGCAATGATGATGAAGAGGGAGTTCGAGGCCATCTGATGCTGTTGCTTTGACGGTAGACATCCTGAGAAAAGTGAGGCATGGTTGAGGTAAGCATGAGGAGTTAATGCAATCCAATCTGTTGAGTGAGAGTATATAAAACAGCTGCAGTTCTAGCAAGTGAACCCCGCAGTGACAATTTCTCAGACGGTATTCAAACTCTTCAGTGTTTCTCAGTTGCATTAAACTAGAAAATGATTAATATCTTCTCATAATTCTGATTTAAGTATCGTAGGTGATCGAGAATTCAGGAGTGAGCTACACATTGCATTGCCCTGCCCTTGTAGCTATGGTGGTGGGATGGCTGATGAGGCTTCGAGTCAATGATATTCTCTGAGATGTTGATTTAGAGGAATGCCATGGGGATGTGGTTTGACCTTTTCTTATGAGTTCATTGCCTTGGTTCCCAGCTGGTATGAAAGCTTGTGGCTTCTTGCCAACTTATCTTTGGATGCTGTCCAGCTCCTTAGTGAGCTGTCATGTCTTATGGAAGAAATAGCAAGCAGGAAATGAACACTATGCGATTAAGACCTTACAACAAAGAGAAGGCCATTGTTGGAGATAGTTGGCAAAGCAACAATGTATGAGGACTGTAATGTTTGACCTCTGACAAGCATCTTCGTGTGTGGCAGGTCTGACTGGAACCACTGCAGGGGGGTTCCCTTTGACCCCCATTGTTTGGTTCCATATTGGATTGAGTCCTGCCTTGATGTCACGAGCAATCAGTCTCTTTTTCATTCATTTTTGGGCAGGTTTTCTTGGAACTTGAAATGAGCTGGAAGCTTCCTGAATATGAACCTTGGTTGCACTTTTAAAAATGTACTTATTCACAAAATGTGGATGTCACTGAAGTGTGGGTTGCCATCATCTGAGAGGATGACAGGATGCTCCCTCATTCAAGAGTGACTATGAACAATGCGTTTCACCTGACGGTCACCATATCTCAGGTGAGGAACAAGATTGAAAAGGCAGGGCCTTCGTGGTGATCTTAGCCAGTACAGGAATTGAGCACATTGGCATCACTCTGCATCAGGAACCATCAATCACGACCAGGTATTGCCTTCATCAACCTGACCAAAGTATTAGGCTCAGTGATACATCAAGCTCTGCATATTGTTCTCCAAAGAGTTGGATGTTCAAGAAAATCTGCACAATGCCCTGCCATTGCTTTGTGGCAACATGAGTGAACTGTCTCAAGTGGAAGATCTGAAACAACTGCCTTTAAAGTCTGGGCAAGTGTCATGAAAAGTTGTGTGACAGTCCTCCATACTACTAGCAATCTGCCTGACAGTCTCTATGCACATCATTGAAAATGACCTGTCATCGGGATAGAACTGGTGCATAGGGAATGAGGAAAGGACAGGAAACTGGTATGAAGTGATGGAACCAGTGCAGGCATGATGGGCTGATTGGCCTCCTTTTGCATCATTGAGGAGAAAGTGAGGTCTGCAGATGCTGGAGATCAGAGCTGGAAATGTGTTGCTGGAAAAGCGCAGCAGGTCAGGCAGCATCCAGGGAACAGGAGAATCGACTGAAGAAGGGCTTATGCCCGAAACGTCGATTCTCCTGTTCCCTGGATGCTGCCTGACCTGCTGCGCTTTTCCAGCAACACATTTCCAGCTCCTTTTGCATCATAACAATTCTGTGACTCTGTCCCCTGGTATTAGCATTAAGTGTCATCTAGATGGAAAGCACATTAACCCAGTTATCTCTGTGGCCAACCTGAACTGACCACCGTAAACATATGTGATTGGTAGCGTACAGAGAGTGCATTAATATTGCCTGCTTTGCACTGGACTTGCAAGCCTTTTTCGACAACCTCAGTTTTCTATCAGAGAAATTCAACCTGTCCTTGAAGGTTGCCAAAGTAAAATTTGTATAAACCCATTCTTGGTCAGTAAAGTAGCCTGCCTTCCTGACATGTTAGTGGAGGCACTCTGGAATATGTTCAGTGCTTCGCAGACCTTGTCAGTCATTTCCCTCAAAAAGTCACCATCGAGGAGGAGATCCAACATCAGATCACTGCGCCAGCGCAATCTTCTACAGATTACAGTAATGAGTACAACAAAGACCTCCACAGACATCCTGGTGAACAAAACAGTGTTACCACCACTGACCTGTACTGTAGTGAGATCTGGACTGAGAAACATCTAAGAGCATCAGAAAAATCTTATCAGCAATGCCACTGCTATATCCTCCAGATCCCACAGATTCCAGAAAATACTTGTGTTTTCCTTGAAGCCAGTTCACAAACATTCCGGTAGAACTCCTGCAAGACCAACAAGAATTGCCAGGACACAGTGTACAAAGATAATTCGGATTTAACATTGGGACACTCACATGCTAACCATAGCTTAAGGTCTCAGCCACAGCAGTCTATTTGAAAACCTATGCAAGGAATGTACCTTTTATTGTTCACTTATGGAATGTGAGTGTTTCTGGCTGGACCAATATTTTTTATCCATTCTTAATTGCCCGGAAGGAAGTTAAAAGCCAGCCACTGTATGGGTCTGGAGTCATGCAGGACAGATAAGGGAAGGAGGGCAGATTTCTTCCCCTTAAAAGCATGAGTGAACCAGGTGTGTTATTAGAAATATTAATAGTTTGCCATTAGCTTAGCATTTCAGTTCAAGATTTTTTTCATTAAATTCCAATTGTACAAACATTAGTCTGGGGTTTTGCCTTACCATTTGGTTTTAGATTGCGAAAGGCTGTTGACACCCACTTTGCCTTTGAAGAGGCAGGAGACCTTCATACAAAAGGTGACAAAATCTTCCAAATGTAAGAACCTACTTCTTTGCTCAGAAATAAAAGTGATTAAAATTCCCATTAAGCAATACAGAGATACAACATTGCTGTAAAGTAAGAGGATTGAATGAAATAACACACTAAAACTTTACCATCATACAGAATTTATAGTTTTTTTTACTGGAAAGTAATCCTTAAAAATTCTATATGATGGCATGTTAATATTATCTTTGGCAGATGGAGAAGGAAGTAACAAGAGGAAAAGACCGACGAATCTATTTGTCACAGGTTTATCTGTCCGTGATAATATGAATAATAGTGACCATTACAGAGCGTGTGGGGTTGAAGTCCCATCGTTACATTGAGGATACATACCCTCCATTGTGCTGGGTGAATGGCCCTCTCACTGTATTAAACAGGACATCTATTGAACACATCTAGAAACTCAAAACTTGGTTATCCACAAGAGTGCTGTGGACCATCTTCAGCAGCAGAATTGTCCTTAACCACGATCTGTATGGTTTGTCATATCCACCGTACTACCATCACCATCAAATCAACCTTGGTTCAATAAACAATGCAAGAGGGCATACCAGAAGCAGCACCAGGCGTGATTAACAACGAGTTGTCAACCTGCTGAAGCCACAACTCGGAATGACTTGTGGGTCAGACAGCAGAAGCAGCATGAAATAGGCAGATGTATACAATCACACTGATCAGAGCTAAGTTTTGAAGTCCTGCCACATTTGGTCTTGAATGGTAGCAGTGGGGTCTCCACAAATATCCCCCTCATTGATGATGGGCGCATGCAGCAGATATGTGCAAAAAAACAGGATTTATTCACATCCACCTTCAGCCAGAAGTGCCAATAGATTGATCTCAGCCTTCTCTGGAGGTCCTCAGCATCAAAGACGCCAATTTTTAACGAAATCAATTCACTCCACATGACATCAAAAAGGCGCTGGAAACTGCAAAAACTACTGGCTATCACAGATTTCCAGGAATAGTGCTGGAAACTACTGACCTCACTGCACTCCCTCGCCATGCTGTTCCACTGCCGCTACAACACTGACATCGAACTGAAAATGAGGAAAATTGCCCAGGTAGGTCCTATGCACAAAAAAGCAGCACCAATTGCTGCCCTATCATAAAACTTACAATCATCAGCAAAGTTAAGGCAGGGCTGAAGAGATTGCTATCAAGTGTCACTTAAAAAGGAGCAAACCACCCACTGTGGTTCAGTTTTGTTTCTGTTAGACCCTATTAGAGCCTCCCAGCCTGGCAAGGTGGAGTCCCGGCCTAACAAGGTGGAGTCGCGGCCTGGCAAGGTGGATCCCGGCTGAGCAAGGTGGAGTCCCGACCTAGCAAGGTGGAGTCCCGGCCGAGCAAGGTGGAGTCGCAGCCTGGCAAGGTGGGGTTCCAGCCTAGCAAGGTGGAGTCCCGGCCTGGCAAGGTGGAGTCCCGGCCTGGCAAGGTGGAGTCGCAGCCTGGCAAGGTGGAGTCCCGGCCTGGCAAGGTGGAGTCCCGGCTGAGCAAGGTGGAGTCCTGTCCTAGCAAGGTGGAGTCCCGGCCTAGCAAGGTGGAGTCCCGGCCTGGCAAGGTGGAGTCGCAGCCTGGCAAGGTGGAGTCCCGGCTTGGCAAGGTGGAGTCCTGGCCTAGCAAGGTGGAGTCCCGGCCTGGCAAGGTGGAGTCCCGGCCGAGCAAGGTGGAGTCGCAGCCTGGCAAGGTGCAGTCCCGGCCTGGCAAGGTGGAGTCCCGGCTGAGCAAGGTGGAGTCCTGTCCTAGCAAGGTGGAGTCCCGGCCTAGCAAGGTGGAGGCCCGGCCTGGCAAGGTGGAGTCCCGGCCTGGCAAGGTGCAGTCCCGGCCTGGCAAGGTGGAGTCCCGGCTGAGCAAGGTGGAGTCCTGGCCTAGCAAGGTGGAGTCCCGGCCTGGCAAGGTGGAGTCCCGGCCGAGCAAGGTGGAGTCGCAGCCTGGCAAGGTGGAGTCCCGGCTGAGCAAGGTGGAGTCCTGTCCTAGCAAAGTGGAGTCCCGGCCTAGCAAGGTGGAGTCCCGGCCGAGCAAGGTGGAGTCCCGGCTCAGCAAGGTGGAGTCGCGGCCTGGCAAGGTGGAGTCCCGGCTCAGCAAGGTGGAGTCCTGTCCTAGCAAGGTGGAGTCCCGGCCTGGCAAGGTGGAGTCCCGGCCTAACAAGGTGGAGTCCCGGCCTGGCAAGGTGGAGTCGCGGCCTGGCAAGGTGGAGTCCCGGCTCAGCAAGGTGGATTCATGGCCTGGGAGGTGGACTCTGAAAAGAACAAAGAACAAAGAAAATTTACAGCCCAGGAACAGGCCCTTCAGCCCTCCAAGCCTGAGCCGATCCAAATTACCCACCACCCTCTGTGTGAAGTACTTGCCGCGTGTATCCCCCTTAAACTTTCCACCTCTCGCCTTGAAAGTGTGACTTCTCGTTATTGAATCGTTCACCCTGGGAAAAAGCTTGTCTCTATCCACCCTGTCTATACCCTTCATGATTTTGTAAACCTCAATCAGGTCCCCTCTCAAACTCCTTTATTCTAATGAAAATAAACCTAATCTACTAAACCTTTCTTCATAGCTAGCATCTTCCATACCAGGCAACATCCTCGTAAACCTTCTCTGCACCCTCTCCAAAGCGTCCACATCCTTTTGGTAATGTGGTGACCAGAGCGGTACACAGTATTCTAAATGCGGCCGAACCAATGTCTTGTACAATTTTAACATGACTTGCCAGCTCTTATACTCAATACCCTGTCCAATGAAGGTGAGCATCCTATATGCCTTTTTGACCACTCTATCCACCTGTGCAGCAACCTTCAGGGTACAATGGACCTTCACTCCATCAACTGCCCATCAACTTTTCCCAAGGCTCTTCCGTTCATTGTTTAATATGCTCCAGAATCAGTCTTGCCTAAATGCATCACCTCACATTTGTCTGGATTGAAATCCATCTGCCACTTTTCCGCCCAACTCTCCAGTCTATCTATATCCTCCTGTATTCTCTGATGGTCCCTTATGCTTTCTGCTACTCCACCAATTTTGGTGTCATCTGCAAACTTGCTGATCGTACCAACAGTGCCCTCTTGCAGATCATTTATTTATATCACAAACAACAGTGGCCCAACACTGACCCCTGTGGAACTCCACTGGTCACCTTTCTCCATTTCGAGAAACTCCCTTCAACGACTACTCTCTGTTTCTTGTTGCTCAACTAGTTCTTTATCCACCTAGCTAGACTACCCTGTATACCATGTGACTTCACTTTCTCCATTAGTTTACCATGGAGAACTTTATCAAACACCTTACTAAAGTCCATGTATATGACATCTACAGCCCTTCCTTCATCTATCAACTTGGTCATTACCTTAAAGAACTCTATTAAGTTGGTAAGGCATGATCTCCCCCACACAAAACCATGTTGCCTATCACTGATAAGCCCATTTTTTTCTACATATAAATAGTTCCTATCCCTCAGCACCCTCTCCAGCAACTTTCTCACCTTTGACGTCAGGCTCACTGGTCTGTAGTTACCCGGAATATCCCTACTATCCATCCTGTACAGGGGACCATCATGAGCAACCCTCCAGTCCTCCGGTACCTCACCTGTATTTAAGGATGCCACAAAGACATTTGTCAGGGCCCCAGCTATTTTCTCTCTCGCCTCCCTCAGCAACCTGGGAAAGATCCTATCCGGTCCTGGGGACTTGTCCACCTTAATAACCTCTAGCCTACCCAACACATCATCCCTCCTTAAGTCAACATGATCCAGACTGATCAAACTTCTATCTCTAATCTCAAGATTCATCATGTTCCTCTCCTCAGTGAAAACTGATGCAAAGTAATCATTCAGAATCTCACCCATTCTCTCAGGTTCGACAAACAGCCTTCCTTCATTATCCTTTAGTGGACCAATCCTTTCTCTAGCTACCTGCTTGCTTCTTATATAAGAATAAAATGCTTTGGGATTCTCCTTAACTCTGCTCGCTAAAGCTATTTCATGACCCCTTTTAGCCCACTTGATTCCTTAATGTTTGAACTTTCGGCTTTGTTTCTTTATTTTCTACTTAAAACTAAGAAGGTGTCACTGTACAAAATCAATGCAATGTTTAATTTTCAACTTTGTTCTTTCTTTCTACCCTGTCCTTAAGATTCTGGTCCTTGGTACTTGTACCTAAGATGTTGCCTTGTGTGGTGACATTACACACTTTCCACCGTACTCCTGCACTTTTGTACTTGAGTACATGTGACATTAAAGATCAAAATCAAAATCAAAACAACGTTATGACAACCTTGTTCAAAAACAGCCCATATGTGACTCCATACATACAGGCACAGTGTTTGACTTGCAATCATCCTCCGAAATGACACTGACAAGCCACTCAGAGCAAGGGGCAATTAAGGGATAGGAAATAGATTCTGGTCCAGCCAATGATGCCCACATCTTTTTGAATGAATTTTAAAAACAATAGTTTTTGTTACAGTGCCCCATAGTGGTTGTCTAACCTGATTAAAGCTTTATTTTGAGTCTACAGGCAGCCCTGGATTGTGCAAGGGTTCTGTTCCAAGTCCATTCACAAGTCGGTTTGTATGTGAGTCAGGACAATATGAAATAGCTGTACGCATGTATGTCAGAGAAATGTTTGTATGTAGGATCTTTAACATTACACCCCTGTATGAGTGTTCAACAGTTGGACTTTGTAAATTCTCCTGTAGAACTGAGAATCGAAAGGGCTCTGGTTTTCCAATGGTAGTATCCCTCCCTCTAGGCCAGGGTTCATGTCCCACCTGCCCCAGAGATCGGCCATAAAATGTCCAAGCGGGTTGAACAAAATAACCAGAAGGGAGGACTGTGAGGAGAGGGTGACAGAATGGTAATGTCACTGGGCTAGTAATCCCAGCTCCCTTGTTAATGCCCTGGGGGCTTGGGTTGAAATAAAATTTGTGAGTTTCCATTGACCCCTTGACTTTGTGTTAGAGTGGCCCCAGCAGGACTGTCTAAACCATTAAAAGTTCATTTAAAATAGTAGAAAGGACAGTCGACAGCAACAATAAACCCCAATGAGAAGCTACCAGCCATGGACACTGCAACATAAAGCAGCATGTCAAGTATTTATACATGTGAAAACTGCTTTTGGTGAAATTGTATTTTTAATGAATCAAGTAAATCTGCTGACATTTATGCCTCAGCCTCATTTGTCTCTGGAACAGGCATGTGATCACTGAAGGCCAAAATCTCCTCACGGACCCAGTATTTACCATACATAACGTGCTGTAGTTAATCCAGTTAAAACTCACACATTGTTTTCATGGGTCTGTCTTAGTGTTTTGCTCACAACAAATATCCTGGCAGAGTGTCTATGACCCTGTGAGGAGGGGACGCAAGAAACTGTGCTATTTTCTAGCAGCCTTTTGTAAATGCAATCATTGATTGTATAGTCAATTCATTTAAGAATCAGAGACATTGAACTAGGCGCCCTGTCTGTGTCAGTGAAAGTGTTTGTGCTGGTTGATACTGTGTGGGTGGGAGCTGGAATAACTGAGAGGTTGGGGACTGAGCAATACATGTATGTGGCAATCTGCTCATTGTACAACACTCCTGACCGGGATTTTGAGCGAGCTGTGCATCCACTCCTGGGACATTGTTATCTTCCAGTCTCTAAAGTTCCAAGCATTGCTCTGGACATCATGTCTCATCTAAGAGAGGCCCAGAATTTGTTTCAGGTTGACACTCTTTCCCATTTGCCCCACCTCTTCTGGGGCAAAGCATTCTCCTATTGCCACAAGGAAGTTTGAATGGCAGTCTGGTGTGGGTGAATATTGTGTGTGTGTCCAGTCTGTCCCCAAGTGTTGGGTCAGTGTCTCAGGCAATGGCAAACTCCACCAATTCACCAGGGATAAAGTTATCAAGAACACCCTGGGTTAATGTATTCTATAGTTCCCTGCCACCCCAATTTCCTGACTTGTCATGCAGCTAGAACATGCTTTAGAAACCTTAGTGGTGCCTCACAGTAATCTTTCTTGTACAGGTACCTAATTAAAGTGCTCACCTTGGGATCAATCTCATTGAAGTCATTATCCATGAAAATTATGGGATCTGGCATTTGGAAGTTCCCTGTGGGTCTTTTTTTTTCTTTACTGGAAAGGTTCAGGGACAACTAAAGCTTGAACATATCATGGTAGTCTATCTGGTGTTGGCATGTAAGAGACTCTGTATGTTACCATACACAATCAGTGGCATGGGAGAGTGGAAGTCATGTCTATTGAGGTCATTGAAGATGTGTGTTTGTGGTATCTCTTCAATAGGAGTGTCTGACATATAGTACATAGGCCACAAACAGCCCAACAGAATGCTTTCCTCATTCCTGAAGGGCTTATGCCCGAAACGTCGATTCTCCTGTTCCTTGGATGCTGTCTGACCTGCTGCACTTTTCCAGCAACACATTTTCAGCTCTGATCTCCAGCATCTGCAGACCTCACTTTCTCTCAACAGAATGCTTCGTACTGTCTAATGTCTGCTTTACTTGGAGACAGCGATATAACTTATTAATTAATAACTCCACAACGTTACATGATAGGGATCATAGACATTGAAATAATGATGTAAAGTGGACATTCATTATAGTTTGAAATCTTTTCTGTTTTATTTGAAATTGGAGTTTTGAATGCAGGTAAGCATAAGCGAAAGATTTTGTAAGAAACTCTCCTCCAATCATGGCCCAAGACATGGAGCACCACAAGGGCCTGGAGCACTCCGGGGCCTGGAGAATCCCGCAGCGTGGAGCACCCCAGGGCCTGGAGCACTCTGCGACCTAGAGGACTCTAGGGCCTAGAGTATTCTGTGGCCTGGAGAAGCAGGGCTGGAGCATCCCACAGCTTGGAGCAGCCTGGGACCTGGAGCACTCTGGGGCCTGGAGCATCCTGCAGCCTGGAGCAGCCTGGGGCCTAGAGCATCCTGTGGCCTGGAGCAGCCTGGGGGCTGGAGCAGCCTGGGGCCTAGAGCATCCTGTGGCCTGGAGCAGCCGGGGGGCTGGAGCAGCCTGGGGCCTAGAGCATCCTGTGGCCTGGAGCAGCCTGGGGCCTGGAGCATCCCGCGGCCTGGAGCAGCCTGCAGCCTGGAGCAGCCTGGGGGCTGGAGCAGCCTGGGGCCTAAAGCATCCTGTGGCCTGGAGCAGCCTGGGGCCTAGAGCATCCCGTGGCCTGAAGCAGCCTGGGGCCTGGAGCACTCTGGGGCCGGGAGCAGCCTGGGATCTTGAGCAGTCCAGGGCCTGGAGAAGCCGATACCTTGAGCAGCCCAGGTCTGGCTGCAGCCTTTTTCCATTCCCAGTGTACATTTACATGGTGTATGAAAATGGAGAGCCATGCAGTTCACACATGACACAGTGAAGGCCCAAAATCTCCATGTTTCTTTCTTCCTGACACTCCTGTTGAGCACATCAGAATTGAGTTTCTAAATATTCCCACAGGCCAGGTTGACTTATGACTTCATCTCTCAACATTCTCTTCTGAGCCCTGGCCCTTATGATATTGTCATGCCAGCCATCATCCTGCTTTGTTCCCCCTGCGCCCCCCCCCAACACCTACCATTGACACCATTGGGTGTCATCAACAGTCAACATTGTGACTGTTGATGACACCCAACTTGTTTCAGGATTCAATGTTCTATTGACTCCTCCCATTACATATTGAGCACCCCCCCACCCACCTCCCCTTCACAATTATTGACCTCCTCCACATCCCAGCATGCTGCCTCCAATTTCCACATTGGCAGCACAGTGACTCAGTGGTTAGCACTGCTGCCTCACAGTGCCAGGGACCCAGGTTCGATTCCAGCCTTGGGTGACCCCATGTCTGCGTGGGTTTACTCCAGGTGTTCTGGTTTCCTCCCACAATCCAAAGATGTGCAGGTTTGTGAATTGGCCATGCTAAATTGCCCATAGTGTTAGGTCCATTAGTCAGGGGAAATGTAGAGAAATAAGGGAATGGGTCTGGGTGGATTACTCTTCAGAGGGTTGATGTGGATTCCCAACTTCCCTACCATCGTAGCGGCCGCCTTGATAACATCGCTTTGCTTTCAGTGAGCTGACCCCTAGGACTGGCCATGGGCCACCTCTTTGACCAGTTTGGACAAATGTCTCCGACTGATGTGCATTGGACCCCAGACCGATCTGTGTGCAGCTCCCTGACTGACGTGCCCTAACTCCCCTGGTTTCACCGGACCTGCAGAATATCGACTGTGGCCCACTGCCCAGAGCTCTCGTTACTTCTGTCTCTCAGCAAGTTATGATTGACATGTGAAGGGTAACTCCCCACTGCAGAATGACAGCTAATTAGTTTGAAAAAAAGCAGGCTTGAAAGAATATTGGCAGAATATTGCAACATTCATGGATTTTGCATGTTTAACCAATTTTTCAGTTTGGTGTCAAACTTAATTTTAGTACATGTACTTTTCTGTAAAGAGTGAAGTATACATATGAAACCACATGTGACATTTGAATAGCTGCTACATGGAACAAAGGTTCTATGTATGATGCCTGGGCCACAAACCTGTCAATCTAGATACTGGGCAATCAAAAAGGCTTTCTAGAACAGAAGGGATTGGAGGTCCACTAGTGGGAGAAACTGATAACACTAATCCTCAGAGAATATTGAGTTCAAAACATGAAAATATTGACAGAGGCAAACAGAAAACCTATGAGACTGAAATCTGCCTCAGTAAAAATTGATGTGCTCCCTATTAGTAGTATCTTTTCCTTTGTTCTTTCCTCTCGTACATGTACCTTTATTGATTCAGAATTATTATTAGAAATCCTGCTGCTCAGAGAGCCATAACAACAAGATTGTGAATCTATGGTTGGAAGTCTGCAAATAGGAAAAAAACCTGCAATATTGATCAAACAGAAATACAACTGATCCTAGAATGTGGCATATCTGTTATACTCTTCTTTGTGCAATGACTTTAACCCCTTCTCATTTTACTCCAAAGTGGAGCTACAGAGAATCACTATTACCGGGCATGCACCTTTGGATCAATTTCTTGTGTAGTCAGTTTACCTAATTTTCATTATTTCCAGCAAGTTCCGTGCTTTTGTTGTTAGCATCTTTTTCATTTGTGTTTCACAACGAGACTGTACATCTACAGACTTCAAAGTTTGCGTGTCGCATTTACTAAAAGAATACAGGAAGATATTTATTAGCATTTACAAAGCCATCACATCACACAGATGTTTCAAAGTAAGATGCCTGTGCTGTGCACTTTGGATAACTCATTTTATGTTAATAAATAATTGATGACGACCATTGCGACAAATAACCAATTAATCTGTTTGCCTTCAAATAGTGTCATGGGTTCCTTAACCCTGGCCTGAATCTCCAGAGAGAATGAAACTTCAGTGTACGCACGTATGAAGGACAGCTGTGATGATAATGCAGCACTCAGTGATTGCGACACAGGAGCGCCAAAATTAACAAGGCGCTCAAAGATTCGGGTCAGCCTCAATTACAAAGCTCAGCCAGGAAAGTTATGTTGAAATGTCAACCCATAACTTGCCAGCAGAGACTTCCCAGAATCAAAAGATAATCAAAACAAAATATAATTGGAGATTATTCAGCTCATTATATCTGTGTTTTCTTTCTGCAAGAGCAAACTTAACCGAGTCACTTTGCCCAGTTTTAATTTTAGCTTTGCTAGTACTGTTTTCAAAGTAAAGTTTAAATCTCTAAATATGTTTTCCAATCTAATTCCCTCCAATGAGTGTTTCCAACTCTGAAGATGCCAGTCACTTAGATGCTTGAAACTTTCAGATACTTTGCTGAAACATTTGTTTTCATAGTTTGGGGTGTTTGAACTCATCAAATGTAACTTGTAATTGTTCAAGGCTGTATTGCACTGATCAGCCGTGACATGGGGCCCATCAAAGTTGACCCTGACCCAAAACAAGTTCTTAACTTTTAAAGTGTGCATTTCCAGCAGGGATCAGTAAAATCTGCGGAATTAATACTGTTTTGAACCTGTCTGTCCCACAGCCCTCTCTCCGTCCAGCTTCCTTTCCCTCCCTTGTCACTCTTCCCCAGAGCTTCAACATCAAGTAATGACCAAAGCAACAGAATACATTTCTGGAGAAAGGGACATATTAATACTTTATTTCTCTTATGGAGAAAAGAGAATTGTTTTGAAAATCTTTAATTGTAAAACATACAAAAACAAATTCCAATTGACTCCTTTTAACTTTGTTCCAATGTATAATAAATATTGATGTTTTGAAACTCATGATCCAGTGATGAAGCCTGCTCTGTAACTAATAGCTTTCACATTATGTGTAAAACATTCCATTCTGTAAGTGTTTTGTCTAAAGATCATCATCCACTGCCACTTCACCCTGAGCGATTTTCTTGGCAGCATTGTCAGTCATGTTTTGTCACTGCATCTCACTCTCAAAGCTAGGTCGAAGTGGAATGTCACAAGGTTTCCTCAGACAGAGCAGGTAGTTATTGTGGTCGGGCAGAAATTAAGACCTCGGCTGAGAACTTCAATCTCTTCTGGTTGATGTGTGTGGTCCAATAAGTTAACGATTGATTTCCCCATGGTGATAACATTTTCAACTGTGGTGCCAGGGGACGCTTGGCTACTGCTAGTGGTGCTGCCAATTTTCTCCAGTTTCTTGTTCTTGATGTGCATGTATGTGGTGTATTCTGGATCAATGGTGCTGGAAGAGCACAGCAATTCAGGCAGCATCCGAGGAGCTTCAGCAAAATCGACAATTCGGGCAAAAGCCCTTCATCAGGAATAAAGGCAGAGAGCCTGAAGCGTGGAGAGATAAGCTAGAGGAGGGGGGGGGTGGGGAGAGAGTAGCATAGAGTACAATGGGTGAGTG
>NC_057745.1:16346791-16351065 GCF_004010195.1 Chiloscyllium plagiosum | reverse complement strand
GCTCTCTGCCTTTATTCCTGATGAAGGGCTTTTGCCCGAAACGTCGATTTTGCTGAAGCTCCTCGGATGCTGCCTGAACTGCTGTGCTCTTCCAGCACCATTGATCCAGAATCTTGTTTCCAGCATCTGCAGTCATTGTTTTTACCATGTATGTGGTGTAGTTGTGACATCTTGTCTGCTTGGAAGTGTTTGCAGACACCTTCTGTTTTGCTCAAAAAGCACACAATCTGCAGGCAGTCAATCCACGTAACATTTTATATATGCCTACTTTGGAAATAGAACCAGTCTGACTCAAGATCGGGATGTAGACAGACTCTAACTTCACACCTTTAATGCATTGTCTGAGCTGAGATGTCACCTTTTGTTAGAAAATCTTAAATTATCTCAAGAATGTGATAAGAAAGAAGTTCTGGGATTTATATATAAGTGAACCAAAACCTGCAATCCATTCTAAAAGATGAAAGACTTAACAGCAATCTAGGTTTGTTCAATATATTGTTTCAGTTGCATGACACTGTAATCTTTAGCTATAAATTCTGTGTCTTATGATCCTACTCCACAGCTACCTGATGAAGGAGCAGCACTCTGAAAGCTAGTACTTCCAAATAAACTTATTGGACTATACTGGTGTTGTGTGATTTTTAACTCAGATAGACCAGGAATGGAACCTGCCTGTTGATCTTATTCTGAAGTACCCTCTGCAATCTAAATTAATCCATTCCCATGTATAATGTACACACTGACAAATTATTTTGGGTAAACACTGGATTACTTATCATCAGGAACTCTCATGATTAGAGAGCACTGAAGCTCATGTGAGAATGTGTCAAGGCCGGAGTTAGTAGTTTGGTTAAAATACCATTCAGCATTCCATTGGTTTTCAGATCTTTTGTTAAAACTTTGTCGTGCAATCCCATCCTTTAAGAATGGATCACATATTAAAGCTGATTTCAATTGTTTCAGTATGACTATATGACAAATTATATTGTCAGAGTGAATTCTCGGGTACATTGTGAAGTTGTGGGCACTGCTGACTGGGCACCTTCAGTGGGTGAATTGTTGTCATTCCACACCTCAAATGAATTTTGATATTTTGAAATTAGTTGCAAAAATACAATTTTCTGCGGCAGCTATGAGACTCCAAAGTGGAATATTGCCCCTAGTGTTACAGATGTGAAGTCAAGTGTATAATAATGGCTTTCAAACATCTTTCACATTCTTGGCTTCTGGTAGTAAAGTTCTTGCATTAATACTTCACCCCTGCACTCATAAACTCAGATATATTCAGAACCCTGGTCAATATTTGTCTAAAATATCCATTTTCAGGCATGATCAGCCTGAGTAAAGCAAACGACCCTTGTGCTGTCACCTCTCCAGATTGGATCTCCTGAATTTCTACCCAGACACACGAAGAAGCGACGTCGGAGCAAATAACTGCAGATGCGGGAATCTGGACTGAAAACAAATGTCAAAAATTCTGGAGATCAGGGAGCAAAATGTGGAGGTTTGAGGTGGTCAGTGGCATTGGGAATTCGTGTCCGCTTCCAGCCGCACTGTGGGTGTGGGTTGGGGTGATGGAGTGGCAGTGGGAGGTGCCCTTTTGGATTGCTTAGGGATTAGACACAGAGGAACTGCCCCTGATCAGAGAGCGGGCAAGCGGGTTCCCTCAGCACAGTTCAAACAGGCTGCTGCTGCTGCTCACTGCCTGAGCGTGCAGTCTGACTGAAAGCAGCAACTTCAGGCCCTGGCTCCGCCTTTGATCTGAGAGTAACTCAGGAAGCTCTCTCAAACTCATCGATCGCCCAGCCTCACCAGCCAGGTATGTCGCTTCTCCTGAGAGAAAATACAAAACCTGAGCGTTCATTTAATTTTATGGCAGTCGAGTATTGGGGTGAAGGCTTCCTTCAATTTGGAGACTACTGGAAATAAATATTCTTGTTGCCAGTTATTTGAGTCAGGGTCTGTAAATGAACGATGATTCATTTTTCAGGGTTGATATTATTTTACATTCGAAGATCTGCATGCGGGAAATGAAGCCTTGAGGGATCTCGGTAGTTTGCTATTCTGTGAGTTGCTTTGTGGTTTTACTGGCTAACCCCACGGTGAAGAAATAAATTAATGCACTAGAAATAATGTGCTCTCCGGTGATTTGAGAAACATCGGAGTTAGCCATGCAGAGCAATGAAATGCCAGGTGGGATCAGACAGTCTGTGATGTTTGCCAATCTCAGAGATGACACTAGGGGACAGTTTATATTGACATTCACCGCTCCCCCGCCCCACCACATTATTTGTTACAGAGAGGAGATAGAACCTTTGTGTCTTTTTGAATGAGACGCCCAACTGAGGCGCGGTGAGCTGGACATTAAAGATCCCAGGGACTTGTCACACAGGAGTGACCTCTGGGGTCCTGACCCTGACGTTTCCCCTTCAAACGATATCAACAACAGCAGATTATCTGGTAATAATCACACTGTTATTTTTGAGGTCTTGCTCTGTTTGTATTTCCTGTAATACAGTTGTATCCCCACTTACAAAATATTTAATCGATTATAACGTGCTTCTGAGATCATGAAAGGCGCTACAGAAATACAAGTTTTCATGTCTTTTCTCTTGTTGACTGTCTTGCTGATCGTGTATATGAGGACAGATATGTGCCTGGATGTGATGCCCCTAACCAGCAGCTTGTACCTCCTCAGCATTGAGGCTCACTCGGTGAAGCTCTTCACTTGGTGAAGTAATAGAGAAGCCCATCGACTACATAGCTGCCTCTGGAAGGGGATGGGGAGAGTGCTGACTCAGTGGTAGCTCAGTGTAAGCAGTGGGGTTTCATTTTCCCAGGGTGCTTTGTGGTGACCCTCTCCACCAGCTGGAATACCTGTGGGAACTCCATGTCAATCACTTTCAGATGCTGTTGCCATCCCTTAGATTGGGAACAGAGAACCCTGCCACACGACATGTTCTTCACTGGCCACTGGTTGAATTCCAGTGGCAGTGGGAGAAAGCCCTTAAATGGCTACTTAAAAATAACATTTGGCCATCGGGCACCTGGGTCCCTGGTCAGGCTACTGCCGAGAACTTGACGGAAAGGAGTCAGACAGGCAGTGACTTCTTCACCTGATAACCTCTGCCCCAGTCCAACATGCTTCTATCCCCATCCCCCAACCATCAAATTCACCTCCAGTGGGTTAGCTTGAAATGACCTGACTTTATCGCTCCTTTTAGAATGATTCCAGTGCTCTTTATAAAGATTGTTTTCTAGTAGTCACCTTTGCAGTGGCTACAGTGGCTATACATTAAAAGTTATCCTTTAATGAAGACAATGTCATTCTTGAAAGTGTGTGCTTTGCCCTTTTTAGATTAATTAGCGCACACGACCTACACTAGAAAGCAACTGTCCGAAATCAAAACTGTGCCCACAGACTTAATAGTTATTTTGTGTCGATTCAAGGGATGTGGGTATCAATTTGTTGCCTATCTTCAATTGCCCGAGAATTGAATGGCTCACTGGGCCATTTCGCAGGCAGTGAAGAGTCCACCATATTACTGTGGGTCTGAAGTCACATGTATGCGAGATCAGGTAAGGATAGTCGATTTTATCATCTAAAGGACATAAAGCAGATAGAGTCATAGAGATGTACAGCATGGAAACAGACCCTTCGGTCCAACCCGTCCATGCCGACCAGATATCCCAATCCAATCTAGTCCCACCTGCTAGCACCCGGCCCATATCCCTCCAAACCCTTCCTATTCATATACCCATCCAAATGCCTATTAAATGTTGCAATTGTACCAGCCTCCACCACATCCTCTGGCACCTCATTCTATACACGTACCACCCTCTGTGTGAAAACATTGCCCCTTAGGTGTCTTTTCTATCTTTCCCCCTCACCCTAAATCTATGCCCTCTAGTTCTGGACTCCCCGACCCCAGGGAAAAGACCTTGCCTATTTATCCTATCCATGCCCCTCATAATTTTGTAAACCTCTATAAGGTCACCCCTCAGCCTCCGACGCTCCAGGGAAAACAGCCCCAACCTGTTCAGCCTCTCCTTGTAGCTTGGATCCTCCAACCCTGGCAACATCCTTGTAAATCTTTTCTGAACCCTTTCAAGTTTCACAATATCTTTCCGATAGGAAGGAGACCAGAATTGCACGCAATCCTGTACAGCCGCAACATGACCTCCCAACTCCTGTACTCAATACTCTGACCAATAAAGGAAAGCATACCAAACGCCTTCTTCATTATCCTATCTACCTGCGACTCCACTTTCAA
>NC_057745.1:16338034-16345691 GCF_004010195.1 Chiloscyllium plagiosum | reverse complement strand
AATCAGTCCTTGCCTTTCCAAATACATGTACATTCTGTCCCTCAGGATTCCCTCCAACAACTTGCCCACCACCGAGGTCAGGCTCACCGGTCTATAGTTCCCTGGCTTGTCTTTACCACCCTTCTTAAACAGTGGCACCACGTTTGCCAACCTCCAGTCTTCCGGCACCTCACCTGTGACTATCGATGATACTAATATCTCAGTATTTTAATAACAATCAATTGTAGTTGATGGATTACTGAAACAGGCTTTCAATTCCAGATTTATGAATTGGGTGAACTTCTACCCATTGGTGACAGGATTTGAATTCTGTTCCCTGGAGCATTAATCCAATACCTCTGGATTACTAGACAAGTGACACACAATGATGCCACCATCTCTCCCCAAATAGTCATTAAGAATTCCTCAGATCTGTTGTGCATAATGAGACTTAATTGCTATTTCAAGTGAAACTATAAGTAACCCTATTTATAGCATGTTTAGGAAATTCCATAACAGAAGAAGGCAGTTGAGCATATTTGAAGTTAGAGTCAGCAATATCACTTTCTGTCACTGGGCTCTGTCAGTGCTTTGGAATAGCGTCATAGAGTCATATAGCATGGAAACAGACCCTTCAGTTCAACCAGTCCATCTCAGACAATACCCCCAAAATAAACTAATCCCACCTGGCTGCTCCAGGCATATATCCCTCCAAACCTTTCTTATTTATGTACTCATCCAAATGTCTTTTAAATGCTGTAATTGTACCTACATCAATCACTTCCACTGGAAGTTCATTCCAAACATGCGCTAGTCTCTGTGTGAAAATGTTGCTCCTCACGTCTTTTCTAAATCTCCTCTCACCTTAAAAATGTTTCCCCTAGTCTTGAAATCCCTCATCCTAGGGAAAAGACAACTGCCATTAACTCTATTTATTTCATAAACTTCCATTAGATTGCTTCTCAACCTCCTCTGCTCCAGTGAAACAAGTCCCAGCCTTTCCAACCTTTCTTTATAACTCAAACCTTCCATACTTGGCAACATCTTGATAAATCTCTTCTGATCCCTCTTCTGATAATATCCTTCCTATAAGTGGGCGATCAGAACTGGACACAGTATTCCAGAAGAGGCCTCAGCAATATCCTGTACAACCTCAGCATGATTTCCAAACTTCTATACTCAAAGGACTGAGCAATGAAGGCAAGCATGCCAAACATCTTTTTAATCACCCTGTCTATATGTGACACAAACGTCAAAAGTTTATGTACCTGGACCCATAGGTCCCTTTAGTGAGTTTTGAGAAGATTTGTAGTTCAGGTTGAGGTTCTGGATGTAGGTTTGCTCACTGAGCTGGAAAGTTCATTTTCAGATGTTTCGTCATCATACTAGGTAACATCTTCAGTGAGCCTCCGGATGAAGCTTCACTGATGATCTTACCTAGCATGGTGACGAAACATCTGAAAACGAGCCTTCCAGCTCAGAGAGCAAACCAACATCCAGTAGGTCCCTCTGTTCTATCCAACATTATCTGAAGCCCTACCATTAATTGTATAAGTCCTACCCTTGTTTATTGTAACAAATGCAATACCTTGATTACTCTGCACCGGTCTCTATTTCATCAATGATTTAGCAGCAAGTGCCAGAGGCAATGGTTTATAACAAATGCCATGGAATATAAATCAACCATTTGGATTTTCTTTGGACTTCCAAAGATCATTGGGTCTCAATCGAGTAAGGAAATTACTTGCTTGTGATCTTTGCTCAGTGAGTTCAGTGTGGTTGTTTCCCAGACTTGCTCAGTGCCTCGTTTGGCTCATTTCCAAATGGAAAATGCTGTTTTTTTATCTCAGTGGGGGAAGGGGGAGGTGGTCTGGAACCGTCAGTTCAAACGTTCCCTTATTGAATTCTGCAAGAAATTTGTTTGAGTTTCTATATTTTAAGATGTTTACAAAGGTTTGTGGACTATCAGTCTGAGATGTTTGGAATAAATAGGGTTTCACAGATGATATTTTTTACTAATGTTCAATCTAAAGTGAGTACTTCACTGGAAGCAGCTGCACACGTCTGGTTTTGACACATATTGTGTATTTATTAACAATATTTGACCACTTACAAAGCAAATTGCATCATGCATATAATGTAGGAATAAACACAGGATCTGAATCTCAAGACATCAGAGGGAAGAGCTGTTTTACCAGTCATGATTTGGTAAAGCCATGTACTTTCATTAGTGTTACCTCTGTATTGACAGAGCACTGAGTAAACCACAAAATGAGGGTATAGGCAAGCAATAAAATGATTTTTCTAATTACTATGACAATGACATGATGTTATGGAACACCAGCTAACTCATGCTTAATGTTTGAGCTTGAATTTCATCTTGTGCCAGCGTATTGTGAAAAGCTTAATGTACTATCATTGCTTCCGAGAAAGGGTTAGAGGAGTTGCGTTACTCCAGAGCACAGTAACAGGATTGTCAGAACATGAAGATGAGTAGAAGTTGTAAAAATATTTATTCATAAGTGTCTATACACAAATGGCAGGTCCCACATCACTGACTCAGCAGCTTTATTGACATTGTCAGTCTTCTATTTATGATGTTCTCCTATGCCTAAATAAATGACTCTTCTCCCTGTATGTGTTCCCCTCTAAGAGTAATATCCGCTACGCGTTTGGGTACCTGTCTAACCAACTATGTATCTTGGCTTCCCTGTCCAGCTTGACTGTACTATGCCTGATAGCAGTTGCTAATATCAGTGTTTTTGGCAAAGAATCTCCATTAGCTCACGACTATTTTTCATCTTTGTCGCTTTTCTGCTCAATTCAGCTGATGTCATGAAAGCGCTGTGTTACTTAAAATGTCAAGTACCATGATCCTCTCATTAGTCTATCTTCATGACGCACATGAAATGGAAAGCGAGAGGCTTGTTTTTAGGAAAACCCCTAATAGTGCAATAGTGTTAAGTATGAATGTAACGGTGTAATAGGTCATATAGAACAATGAAGTCTGGAATTGTAAGAGTGATTCCTAGCATTGGGAGTTAATGATCTTGATGAGGCCACTGATGGAGGCATTAGATGGAAGGTACTCCACAAGGCGAGAGAAATAAAGGGAAATTGGAATGTGAACTGCTCAGGGCCAATGTTAGACTCTTCTTCCCATCTTGTTTCAGAAGGCAGTGACTGGGATATGGTAGCAGGTCATATGTGGATCATTGGTGTTATGATTTCTGAATTAATTAAGGCCTTTAATTATATATATGATATTCAAGATTATATGCTACATGTTCAAGAGCATCTAATTGTGGGGCATATAGACACCAGTATGTGCTGGTTGGACTGAACAATGTGTTTGGGTGGAATTTTATTAAGTCTGAGTAACGTGAGGTGTGGTGGATTTGTGGCAGAATTGGATGAGAGGTCCAGTGAGACTTGTCTCCATATTGGGAGGATCTCACAGTATCCTTTTTGGTTTTCCCATCGGCGAGGTGAGTTTCTCACTAGGCAGTAGCAAGATGACGATTAAGGGGGAAATTATTGCTTTTGAAACATCTTAGTAACATCACAATTCATCTCATTGATATTCCACTTCCCATCTTAACGAATCTACAAACAAACTAGACTGAGAAAACTCAACCTAGAAGTCAGAGCAGGTACCTGGCAATTTCGGCTTGCTATTGGCTGTGAGGAGCATCCATGTTGCTATTATAGACCAGACCAAACCCCCTCAAAATATATTAAGATGATACTCTAGCCTTAACATTTTCTTATTTTAAAGGTAAGTATAAGGCGTTGCATTCCAGATGCAATTCGATTGGTCAAGCTATTTTCATGCTATGGTTAAAGTATAGACAAAATAAAAGATAAAAGAAATTAATTGACTAAACTGTAATTCCATCAAAATGTTTAACAAAATAATATATGTATTAACTATTACTAATTAACTGTTCCAATATAGTAGCATCCCATAAAGGCAAATTCAGTAAAACAGATTGTCTCACATGTAATTCCAGCAGCAGGAAGAAAACCCCAGGTTTTAGCTGTAACAGAGAGAGGAATGAGAGTTTCCACATCCAGCTTCAAGACCGAAGCTGGCAGAAAGGCAAAACTAAAAATCCTGGTTCTGTGGGGGCTTGACACCCCCCCCCCCACACCAACTTCAAGACCTCATGGCATCTCTCCCATCTACTTGAGGACATTTAGGAAGCACAGACCGACATTGCAGGGTGCAATACTAATAAGCACTGAAATGCTGCAGCAGGGGCACTGTGAACACAGGTACAGGTACTCAGCTTAGGCATTGGACCAGGCTGCATCTCAGGTCTGTTTGTTTGCTCACCTAGTGCTCAATCACTTGGTGTCTATCAGCATGCTCACATTATCTGTGACTGACCATGTGATGCCGTGCCGTGGCTGTTGGCCAGAGTTAAAAGCTATTAGTTGTGCTGTACTGAGGTCCTGTTTAGCAGAGACTCACAGACAGGCTGCTTGTCGTGTTGGTCAGCAAGGATCTGTCTTGGTGGGGGATTGATGCCTTGGCACATGGCACACTGAGACATTAATGTGACACCTCGAGCATGTGTGGCAAACACACTGCAGGTATGAAATGGCCATGTAGGAAACTGGGTGGGGGTCAATCTTCAGTCTAGTCCAGGGACCAGGAGGTGGGGTTGGTCAGACGGTTGAGATACTGTCTGTCACAAACACAGTCTGCACTCAGTCCAAGAGCCTTAGCAGCAGTCTGCTTGGTACACTCACGGTCAGGGGTGATGTGTTATTGCAGTCTGGGCTGTTGGCAGTAGGCAGCAGCAATCAGAGAATGTGAGTATCATCATGTGGGGAGCAGTAAACACAGCGATCAGGGGTCTGCTTGTCCTGTCAAGGGGCTGCTTTCGTCAAAGGCAGTGAGAGGTCTGGGATCCCTTGATCGTGAAGGGATAAGGGGAGATCACTGACAAACCAAGGTCCGGGGGGAGATGTGGTCAAGGCAGTGGGGAACATGGGAAAGTACAACTCACTCAGCCCTCACCGAGTTGCTGCAGACCCTGAGGCTAAAGCTGAATGGAAGGTGGAAGCATGACCCTCATTTTCTGGGTGTAGCCTGTCTCCCATGTGGAGAAGTGTGCTCACCCTTGCCTGGACAATGTGCCACCAATGACTGCCCTGAGGCCTAATATCCTCCTTAACTCCTTACGTTCCCAATGCTTACTCCTGTCCATTGGGAGTACTGGGCCCTGCTGCTGCTGGGATGTTGGTTGCTGTGGGGGCTGCCTTCCCTGGATACAGGAGGACCAGGGCTGATGGGATGTCCAGGAGTAGCAGCAGGTCACCACCACCCCCCCACACCCCCACCCCCCACACCCCCACCCTCCCCCCACCCGCCCCGTGAAGGACACGGAGCACCTGGCTCAGGGAGTGGTTACAGCCGCACGCCCCTTCAGGATCATGGAGACACTGCGCAGGAGGAGGCACAGCTCCCACTCCATTTCCTGAGGATGAGTGAGGGGCAGTGCCAATGCAGGCTCCATATATCCCGGGACACAGGGTTGGAACTGGGCTGCAGGAGTGGGTGGCTGTCATTTCCCTGGAGCTGGGAAGGTGACCACTGCCTTAAATATCTTCACCACTGGCACCTTCCAGGGAGTGACCGGTGCCCAGTGCAGTATCTCTCAGTTGTACTCAATAACAACATCGGGGAGGATGTAGACATTAGGGAGGAGAAAGCTCTCTTTGTCCATTGGTCAGTATAGACCAGACAGGACCTTCCAGCAGATGAGAGCTGGCTGCAGCATAGTCTCTCAGTGACTCATTGGTCATGATGCCAGCGTTCAGGTGGTGAACTGCAACCTCTATTGGTTTTTTGTTTTCCTTTTGCTTTCTGTAAATGGAAGCTCATGTTTGGAATTATCCAACTGCTGGCCTGTGTGTGATATTCTCCTGCTGGACAATGACAAGCTGTGGGTCAAAAATGGGCACTGAGGACAGGGCATTGGTGATGTAGGGTTGGTGTTTAGGCAGGATATAGCTAAGTATGAGTAAAGTGTGTGGTGATTAAACAGTGATTTCGGTGAAAGGGTGGGGTGTATGTATGAGGAGCGTCAGTCATATTGGCAATGTGCTATGGGCCGCATAGCCTTGTTTTGTGTGCCATTATGTTGTTGGTGAGAGACAATGCCAAATTGCCAACACTTATTTGGATGCACGCTGTCCTTTCAAAGATGGCACAGGTGCAAGGGATACTGGACTTTTGGCAGATATCTGGTGAGGATGAGTTGTTGTGGAAATGGTCCTTGGTAAGGTAGGGCTAGAATTGGATATGAACAATGCCTTCGAGGCAGTATGGGTATTTAATGAGGCATGACTAGTAAGATACAGTGAGAAATCTTGCTGGCGAAAATCCCTCCAAAAAAATCACTACAACTTGCACTTAGACAAAAAAAAACATAAGATTTAGCCCGATGTGTGCTGAGTATTCGATGTAAATCATTGCTGTATCTTTTTTAGATAAAATTAATCCCAAACTTGAAGTAGTTTTCCGGGCGGTTTTTCAGACGGTGAGGCAGTCATCAATGCTTAATATTCATAGTTTGGGAGAAGATTTGTAGCTCGGGTGCTCGTTGTTGTGGTTCTGTTCGCCGAGCTGGGAATTTGTGTTGCAGACATTTCGTCCCCTGTCTAGGTGACATCCTCAGTGCTTGGGAGCCTCCTGTGAAGCGCTTATGTGATGTTTCCTCTGGCATTTGTAGTGGTTTGAATCTGCCGCTTCCGGTTGTCTGTTCCAGCTGTCCACTACAGTGGCCGGTATATTGGGTCCAGGTCGGTGTGCTTGTTGATTGAATCTGTGGATGAGTGCCATGCCTCTAGGAATCCCCTGGTTGTTCTCTGTTTGGCTTGTCCTAAAATAGTAGTGTCCTGCAAAAAAAATGGACAGATAACCAGGTTTGACCTACAGAGAATGAAACCTGAAAGCAACAACACCCCCAGATTCTATGGACTACCTAACGTGCACAAACCAGACATCCCACTCAGACCCATAGTATCACTACCAGGGACACCATCATACAAACTGGCTAAAGAACTACAACAGAAACTGAAACACCTGATCAGCAGATCCAGACACTCTATACAATCAATACAGGAATTCTTGGACATCATCAGAAATATACACATAGACAAGGAAGAAACTATGGTCTCATTCAATATAACGGCACTGTTCACCTCTATCGACAAAACCCTAGCCAGAGAAACAATAGCCAACCTGCTGGACATACAGAACAGACAAGACCGGGAATCTATCAACAAAGACGGCATACTCAAACTACTGGACCTGTGTCTCACAACACACTTCACATTCAACAACCAAATATATGAACAAATCAACGACACACCCATGGGCTCACCCATCTCTGCAGAAGCGGTAATGCAAAGGTTAGAACAAACAGTCTTACCGCAAATTCAACCCAAACTCTGGGTCAGATATGTGGATGATACCTTTGTAATCATTAAAAACCACAGAAATAGAGAACACACACCGGATCATCAACACCACACTCACAGGAATCCGATTCACTAGAGAGGAAGAAAAGGACACCAACTCCCAATTCCTAGACGTGATGGTACAGAAAACACTGAACGGAGAATTCACCACAAAGGTATACAGGAAAGCCACACACACAGA
>NC_057745.1:16304123-16337732 GCF_004010195.1 Chiloscyllium plagiosum | reverse complement strand
ACTACTATTTTAGGACAAGCCAAACAGAGAACAGCCAGGGAATTCCTAGAGGCATGGCACTCATCCACAGATTCAATCAATAAGCACATCGACCTGGACCCAATATACCGGCCACTGCAGTGGATAGCTGGAACTGACAACCGGAAGCGGCAGATACAAATCACTACAAATGCCGGAGGAAGCATCACAGAAGCGCTTCACAGGAGGCTCCCAAGCACTGAGGATGTCACTTAGACAGGGGACGAAACGTCTGCAACACAAATTACCAGCTCGGCGAACAGAACCACAACATGCTTAATATTGCACAGTGAGGTTTTTGATCTTCCCCAGTGACATACACCTGAGTACTGGGCAATAGTTTGGATTATGTATTGGAAACATGTGTTCTTTCTGTGAGGTTAGGCTCATGAGAAACAATGAAACCAGAAATGTAAACAAATACATCAGTACTTTCTCCGTCAAGGTCAAGTTACTTTTGGAGTGGTGCGTAGCAATTGTCTTATATTGAGCATAAATGAGGAATGAGGCACTTCATCCTGAAATTGTCAAATGTAAGGCTATTCAGGTGAATTGTTGGGTGTGTTCAACTATAACAAACCAAAGCAGTGTCTTTTAGCCATTTTTATTCAACCTGTTCAGACGTGTTGTAGCATTCAAACTCCTGGAGCAAGTGGGACGTGAGCCCAGACTTGTTGGCCTAGAGGTAGGATAACTCCCACCAGGCCTCAAGTGAACCCCCACTCACTGTCTTTTAAATTTTGCGTAGTTCAGAGAAACAAACCTTGCTGCCGATTTCAGAAATGTTGTTTTTGAATATAACTTTGATTTGGTGCAATCAATTCTAGCTCCTGTCGAATGATATTCTGCTGGGGAGCAGTGCCCAAACATTATCACATAAGTTGGGGGTTCTTTACACCCCTTGCCTCCTTAATACTAATTTAAACAAAAAGTCTGGATGTAGGTTTTCTCGCTGAGCTGGGAGGTTCATTTACAGATGTTTCGTCACTCTACTAGGTAACATCTTCAGTGGGCCTCAGGCAAAGCAGTGTACATGATTCCTGCTTTCTATTTATATGTTTGGGTTTCTTTGGATTGGTGATGTCATTTCCTGTGGTGATGTCATTTCCTGTTTTTTTTCTCAGGGGTGGTAGATGGGGTCTAACTCGATGTGTTTGTTGATAGAATTCCGGTTGGAATGCCATGTTTCTAGAAATTCTCATGTGTGTCTCTGTTTGGCTTGTTCTAAGATGGATGTGTTGTCCCAGTCGCAGTGGTGTCCTTTCTTATCTGTATGTAAGGATTCTAGTGAGAGAGGGTCATGACTCTCAAAATTCGCTTAAACAACAAGCTATTGAAGGACTTATCATCGCGGCTATACAGCTTTTGTACTTTATTGTACTTTGTGCTGGGCACTACTCATCAATCAAGGGCCAGATCTGTTTCTTGATGGATATTGAGGGTCAATACTCACTTGTGCTGCGAGTGGAACTTGGTTTGCTGCATTCCTCATTATCTGATTATAAACATTAAATTTGAACTCCAAGCTGGTTCTTTGATCAACACTGGTTGAGCAAGATTTTGTATTATGAGCAGACTTTCCAAAAGTTTCAGCTAAATTTCAAGTTAAAGGAAAAGTAGTTTCACGGAGTTTGTCACAAACCATGGGCAAATGAGTGAATGATGGTTTTCTTTACAGTTGCTCACAAGGGGAAAGGTACCATTGAATATTTTATCTGTTGAAGAAGGTGACTGTTGAACAGTGTGAGGATTTGTTGCTGCTCTGTAGTATATACAGTCAGTTGTTTCACTTTGTTGCTGAGATGCCTGTTAGATTGCTGTAGCAGGATAGCAGCACTGTTATAACATGAATGCAGTGAGATTAAGCATCCAATCCTGCATCAGATGGAAGTGGAGGGAGATGGGAGAGTTGGTGAGATCTGTGCTGTAACGAGACCAACAGATTGGTTCATGGCTGGAATTGTTGTACTAGAAGTTTGGGATTTTGGAGGGTCAACTGGAAGTCCATAATGGAAAAGTAACTCCAGTACAATGATGACCCATTATTGTTATACAAGTAATCCATGATCGTATTCATCATCTTGTAAGACCTCTCGATGCTGTTACTCACAATTAGAGAGATTTGCTGCCAGCACTCCCTCAGGTTGAGGATTTACAGGGTCATAAAGAAGATGTAGATGTGAGAGTTTCTATAACTATGACTCTGAGGAAGTTCACAATCTTACTGCTTTATGATTCTAAGATGTTCCCCCAACAGGCCCATTATTGTAATGGGTGGCACTTGAGACATGCCTCACTATTCACCAGTTCAGATCCTTATAGCCTTATACACCGATCTTTTTCCGTTAGTAATATTTCTACATTTATGTATATCATTTGTACCACTACCCCATATCCCACAAGTCTTTAATTTTATAAATTCAATCAGACAGGAAATTTCACTATTCTCCCATACCACATTATCTTTGGACTCAAAAAGTTGGTAAGTCTCTGGATTGAAGACTGTTGACTTTGAATCTATTTCTGAAAGGTTCGGATCTGAAAGTCCCTCTAAACTGGAGGATCTTTTAGCCCTTGGATATCCTTCATGGAGGATGACTGCTGTGTTGAAACAGATACTTTCTGCTTTGGAACATCTTGGACCTCTGAATGAGGTGTTCCTGTTTGATGGTGTCCTCAACCTTTGCACGTGGGCTGCCTTCCCTCATTAGTGGCTTCCAGGGAGTGACAAGTACCTTGCCTTTAATCTGTGTCAGCAGATTTTTATTCGCGGTCTGCTGGTAAATCTGTGCTGGAAGTGAGCACTCTTTTTACTGCCATTTCCCTAGGTTGGATCTTTAATTTGCCTTCAGTGATTGTAATATTGATAAAACCAAAATGTTCATTATCTCAGTTATACTATTTGAGAATTGCTTCTGGATTAGTACAATTTCTATCACATAAACTGAGGATTCTTCTGAGGAAAATAAGGAAATAAAATTCTTTGTTTGAATTTGTGCTGAAGGCTTGTAGCCTACCATTAATCCTCAGTGCCATACCTCCCGTACCATGTAGTTGCAGTATTAGAACAAAGAGAAAAGGCACCAAGATTGTGCTGCCATATGATGCACTTTTAAATGAAAAACCTTTTGCCTCTACGTATTCCTCTATTCCCTCCCCATTCTCAGTTATAAACAGCTTTTCTTCAATGGCATTGCACAATCTGATAATATAATGACATGTATCCAGCTTTTTGTGGTTTATGGATGAGGGCCCCTAAGTCTCTCTGCACTGCAGCTTTCTGTAGTTTTTCTCCGTTTAAGTGTCATTTATTTTCACTATTCTCCCTGCCAAAGTGCATAACCTTACATTTTCCCATATTCCAACTGCCAAATTTTTAGCTACTCACTTAGGCTGTCTATGTCCCTCTACAGACTCTGTTCATCTTCACCACTTGCTTTCCTACTTATTTTTGTGTCATTTGCAAACTTGTTTAAAGTATATTCACCTTCCTGGTGATGGCTAGCATGACAGGACATAGCTTTAAATTGAGGGGTGATAGATATAGGACAGATGTCAGAGGTAGCTTCTTTACTCAGAGAATAGTAGGGGTGTGGAAAGCCCTGCCTCAAAAGTAGTAGACTCGCCAACTTTAAGGGCATTTAAATGGTCATTGGATAAACATGTGAATGAAAATGAAATAGTGTAGGTTAGATGGGCTTCAGATTGGTTTCACAGGGTGGTGCAACATCAAGGGCCGAGGGGCCTGTACTGCGCTGTAATGGTCTATGTTCTATGTTCCTCATCCAAGGTATGAATATACATTGTGAATAATTATGGCCTGATCACTGTAACAAGTTACCATTCTGAAAGTGCCCTCCCCCGTCCCAACTCTCTGTCTTCTATTAGTTAAGTAATTCTCTCCCCATAATGCATGCTATCCCCAACACTAGGGACTCATACCTTGCTAAGTAGCCTAGATGTAGTACCTTATTGGATACCTTTTGGAAATCCAAATGCAGTATGTTACATCTACTAACCTCTTTATCTATGCTGCTTGTTACCCCTTCAAAGGATAAATTTGTTACCTCCCCTCCTTCATAGTAAATTCAGCCAGTGTGGGAACTGAACTTACATTGTTGGCATGACTCTGCATTGCAAACCAGGCATTCAGCCACTGAGCTAATTACCCCCCACCCCGTTTTGGTCTTGGCCTTTGCCTTTTCAACAAGGGTGCAAGATTGGCAGTTTTCCAAGCCTCTTAGACTTTTCTGGAATCTGAGGATTCATGAAAAATTGCTATCAAATGTATTCACTATCTTTGTAGCTACTCCCTATAAAATCTCAGGAAAGCTTTAGGATATACCATCAGGTCCAAGGGGCTTGTCAGCCTTTAGTGTTAATAATTTCTCAAATATTTTTCTCCAGTGATAATTATTTTATTTATTTCTTCTCCCACATTTGCCCCTTGATCATTTAGTATTTATGGCATGCTATTAGTGTATTCTCCCCTGAACACTGATACAAAATATTCATTCAACTCCTCTGTCATTTCCTGGTTCCCCATTATTATTTACCAGTCCCAATCTCCAAATGTGCTGTGATCACTTGGCCTCTCTTTTCCTTTTTATATATTTAAAGAAGCTCTTACTGTCCATTTGCTATTACTTGCCAGTTCCCAAGGTTTATTTTCTCCCTCTTTCTTTTTTGATCGTTTTTTGGTGATATTTCAAACTTTCCCATTCCTCTTGCTTATTATTATTTTTTGCTGCACTTTTTTTCCTTCAATTTGACGCAGTCCTCAATTTGTTTAACTGTGGTTGGTTTGTTCCCCTCCTGAGAATCCTTTTTCACTTGTTGGGATAAATCTTTATTGTGAGTCAAAAATTATTTTCTTAAATGCTTGCCATTGTTCATCAAACATTATTACTGCTAAACTCCTCATCCACTGCAGCCAATTCTGCCCCTTTTCCTTTGTTATTAACTTTATTTAGGTTTACTACAATTGTTTGTGAGCCAAGTTTCTCACTTTCAAAGTAATGCTAAATTCTAATATGTTATGGTCACTGTTTCTGTGGAGATCTGTTGCTCTGAAATAATTTATTAAATCTGCCTAGTTGCACATTACCAAATTCAAAAAACCTGATCCCTGTTGGATCCACAATATATTGTTCCAATAAACTGTCCCAACATACTCAACAAATTCTTCTCTTTGCATGAAGATTAAATTCGTCCATAACTAATATATTGACTTCCTCATTATCTTCAGTTTCGTTCTCTGTTCTACAGTGTAACTATTGTTGTGGGGACTATAGACTACTCCCACCAGTATCTTCTTCTCCTTGATATTACCTCCCTCCACAGATATGGATTTTACATCATCTGATGCAAGATCATCTCTTTCTATCGTAGTTAATCCATCGCGCTCTAACCAAGCTTCCTGACCATCCTTCCTTCCTACCTGCCTGTCCTCTTGAAAAGTACATATTTCCTAAATATTTAGTTCCCAAGCATTCACCTTGTAACCATATATCTGTAATGGCTGCACAATCCTATTCATTAATCTCTACTTGTGTCGCTGTACCATCAGACTTCACCACTTCAACTCAGATTCAAAGTTCCTTGAGTCGCAAACACTCCATAAGACCATAAGAAATAGGAGTGGAAGTAAAGTTTTTTGACCCATCGAGTCCACTCCGCCATTCAATCATGGCTGATGGGCATTTCAACACCACTTACCCGCATTCTCCCCGTAGCCCTAATTCCTTGTGAGATTAAGGATTTATCAAATCTTGGCCTTGAAGACATTTAACGTCCCAGCCTCCACTCCACTGCAATGAATTCCACAGTCCCACCACTCTCTGGCTGAAGAAATGACTCCTCATTTCAGTTCTAAACTGACCCTCTCTAATTCTAAATCTCCTGGCACCGATGGGCTACATCCTAGAGTTCTGAGGGAAGTGGGTGAAGAAATAGTGGAGGCATTGGTTGTAATCTTCCAAAAGTCTCAGTGCAGTTGTATTCTCCCTGGATCAGGTGAAAGTGAGGACTGCAGATGATGGAGATTACAGTCAAGAGTGTGGTGTGATGCAAAAGCACAGCAGGTCAGGCAGCACCCGAGAAGCAATGGAATCGACGTTTCGGGCAAAAACCCTTCATCACCCTGGATCACCTTGTTGTCCAGCAGCTCCCACATATTGCAGCAGTGACATATCACCCTTCCTGTCATCATTATTTATTTATTTATTCTATTTATTTATCTGTTTCACTTTATACTTGTCTGAAATTACATCTATATCACCAATATCACTGGCATTACAGTTGTCTACAGCACAAAAAAGCGTCCTTCATCCCATCGAGTCTGTGCCAGACAAAAAAAAATCACCTAACTATTCTAACCCCATTTTTCAGCACTTCTCCCATGGCATTGTATACCTCGGCATCACAAGTGCACATCTAAATGCTTTTCAAATGAGGTTTTCTACCTCTGCCACCATTACAGACATTGTGTTCCAGATTCTAACCCTCCTCTGAGTGAATAAAATGTTCTTACATCTCCTCTAAATCTCCCGACCCTTACCTTAAATCTATGACCCCGGGTCATTGGTCTCCTCCCCCTACTCTGCCACACCAAAGTGGAAAATACCTACGAGCCAGTTCTAAATAAACAAAAGCATAAAAGACTGGAGACCCTAAAAGAAGCAGAATTACCTTGGTCTTACTTTAAAGGCTGGAATTACAGAACAGCTGCGATTATCCAAACGTGATGCATGGGGAGTATTTTGTTTGGATAACTGATTGTTCAGATTACTGATCTGATCGTAGATAAAGGAAACCATACTGGGATCTTGTTCGGATAATCCGTTCTGTACTCACTCTTCAGCTGCACTCACATGACATTGTGGATTGTGATGTATCTGCACCGTTGATGTCACAACGGTTACACCTCCCATTCTGTGTTGTGTAACCTCTCTGGCTCACCTCTCTCTCTGGAAATGTTCCTTCATCGCAACCTTGGTGTTATTCCCATTTTTCCAAATATACTCAATCAGTCTTTGTCCCAGTCAGCGAGAGTGAATTACTTTTTATTTCCTTCTGGTGTTGAACAAGCTATGCTGAACTTTTATGTCAAGTGTAGCATGGAGATTTGTGGGGACAAGTGACAGTAATGTTGGTTTCAGACATTTGTTCTGTTGGCTGGATGGCTGGTTTATGAAGCAGAACGATACCAATAGCATGGGTTCAATCCCTACACCGGCTAAGATCCCCATGAAAGTCCTGCCTTCTTAACCTTGTCCCTCAAGTTAAACTCAACACCAGTTGTCTCTCTAATGAGGTGGCTTTACCTTCTCCTGGATATCAGCATGTGATTATTTCCAGATCAATATTACTTGTAGGGTGGATCTATCAACAATGAACTAAAAGTCAATGGACATTTTTGTATATGTAATTTATATTTCTCAAAGATGCCCTGTAATAATACAAACCAGCTGACATTCATCATATGAAATCTTAGAGATCTAGGCTTTTATAGTATATTCTTCGTTGATGCTACTTTTTAGTCTTTTGTTTTTGTTAGAGTTTTGGAAATCTCTGGTAGCCAGCAAAAATCAAGTCAGTTCAGACTTCTGCCTGCTGTTTAATTGTATTCACAATAAACAATGTCTCTGGCAACATGTGACATTGTAATATAACACTATCATTGGAAAAGATCTTTCCAGTAATGTATAGCCATGTGTTTTTTTGCCCCCATCTAGTTCCTGAAGAAGGGCTTATGCCCGAAACATCGATTCTCCTGCTCCTCGGATGCTGCCTGGCCTGCTGTGTTTTTCCAGCACCACATTTTTCAAACCCATCTAGAATAAAGTCAACCATTCCTAATTCCAGTGAATTGTGATCAGCTCTAATATGAGAGAACAATGTGTTAAACGCTTATGGGGCACATGTGTTGATCTATTTGATAATTTTTAACCAGATTGAGTCCAGTTTATCAATTTGATTCAGTTATAAGAGTCAGCGTGAAGAATTATCATCATTGTAATCCACCAATTAATGGAGATACTTTGTTTCCGATTTTAAACCCAATCGCCTAGGAGATGGACCAGAAGAGTTTGGCATCAGGCAGTTAAGAACATTAAGATTTAAGATATTTTTGAATGAGGGAGGTAATTTATCCCAATTTAATAGGTCCTTCCAAAGAACTCCTAATTGCACTGACTGCATGTAGTGACACCATTATTAGCAGCCAGCATGGAGATATTGTCCATACCTATCTCAATACCATTCACAAGTGCATGCAGTCTTTTTGTCTTAGGAATATGTATTTATTTGCTTTAATTCCGCCACCTTGTGCCATTGTTAGCCCACTTTAATGTATTGTACAGCTCGTTTTGCAGTTATTCAACTTCCATGTTCTGATTCTCAAATCCGAAATAACTTTACATTTCAGGACTTGAAACCAGGTCATAGAGTCATAGAGCTGTACGGCACGGAAACAGACCCTTCAACTGCACTTGTCCATGCCATTCGTGCTGATATCCTAGTCCCATTTGCCAGCATTTGGCCCTTATTCCTCTAAACCCTTCCTATTCATTTATCCATCCAGATGCCTTTTAAGTGTTGTAGTTATACCACCTCTACCACCTCGTCTGGCAGTTCATTCCATACACACACCACCCTCTGCTTGAGAAAGTTGTCCCTTAGGTCCCTTTTACCTCTTTCTTCTCTCACCCTAAACGTATGTCCTCTAGTTTTGGATTCCCCTACCCTGGGGAAAAGACCTTGGGGTTATTCATCCTGTCCATGCCCCTCGTGATTTTATAAACCTCTGTAAGGTCACCCCTCAGTCCCCAATATCCAGGGAAAATAGACCCAGCCTATTCAGCCTCTCCTTGTAGCTCAAACCCTCTAACTCTGGAAACATCCTTGTAATTCCTTATGTGAATGGATATCCTTGGTGCTTCAAGAAACGAGGTCCCCACTCTCTGTAATAACTTCTCTGCTGAATCCAAGTCATTTCATTCTCTTTAACCAGCTCCCAGGATCCATTCAGAATCAAGGTTTACATTTAATTAACATCTGTTAGAGAGTCATAGAGATGTACAGCACGGAAACAGACCCTTCAATCCAACTCATCCATGCTGACCAGACATCCTCACCCAATCTAATGCCAAATGCCAACATTTGGCCCATATCCCTCTAAACCCTTCCAGTTCATACACCCATCCAGGTGCCTTTTAAATGTTGTATTGTACCAGACTCCACCACTTCCTCTGGTATGCTATACGTGCCACCACCCTCTGCATGGAAAAGTTGCCCCTCATTCCCCTTTTAAATCTTTCCTTCCTCATCTTAAGGATGCTGAAGAAGGGCTCATGCCCGAAACGTCGATTCCCCTGCTCCTTTGATGCTGCCTGACCTGCTGCGCTTTTCCAGCAACACATTTTCAACTCTGATCTCCAGCATCTGCAGTCCTCACTTTCTCCTTCCTCATCTTAAACCTATGCCCACTAGCTTTGGACTCCCTAACCCAGGCAAAAAGACCTTGTCTATTTACCCTATCCATGCCACTCATGAATTTTTAAACTTCTGGAAGACCCATAAAACATAGTAGCAGAAATTAGGCCATTGAGCCCATCGGGTCCGCACTACCATTCAATCATGGCTGATAAGTTTCTCAGCCCCATTCTCCCACTTTCTCCCCATAACCCTTGATTCCCTTGACACTCAGAAACCTATCTATTTCTGTCTTAAATATACTCAATAACTGGCTTCCACAACCTACTGTGACAATGAATTCCATAGATTCACCACTTTCTGACTGAAGAAGTTCCTCCTCATCTTCTCTCTAAAGGGTTATCCCTTTACTCTAAGGCAGTGCCCTTGGCCCTAGTCTCTCCTGCTAATGGGAACAACTACCCAATGCCCACACAATCTTTGCAGTTCAGTATTCTGTAAGATTCAATTTAATCCCCCTCATTCTTCTAAAATATAAACTCAGATTCCTCAAATGATCTTCATATGTTAACCCTTTCATGCCTGGGATCATTCTCGTGAACCTCCTCTGGACCCGGTCAAGGGCCAGTACATCCTTCTTGAGGTATGAGGCCCTAGATCGCTCACAATATTCTAAATGTGGTCTGACCAGAGCTTTATAAAGCATCAGAAGTACATTCTTACTTTTATATTCTAGTCCTTTTGAAATAAATGCCAACATTGTATTTGCCTTTCTAACTACTGACTCAGCTTGTAGGTTTACCTTAAGAGAATCCTGGACTGGAACTCCAAAGTTCCTTGCACTTCAGATTTCTGAATTTTCTCCCCATTCAGAAAATAGTCCATGCCTCTATTCCTCCAAGTAAAGTGGATGACCTCACGTTTACCCAATTGTATTCCATCTGCCACTTCTTTGCCCACTCACCTAACCTATCCAAATCCTTTTGCAACCTCCCCACCTGCTGAGTACTGCCAGCGTCTCTACATATCTTTCTATCACCTACAAACTTAGCCCTCAGTTCCTCCATCTAAATCATTAATGTATAAATTGAAAAGTTGTAGTCCCAACACTGACCTTTAGAACATAGAACATAAAACAGTACAGCATAATACAGGCCCTTCAGCCTTGGATATTATGCCAACCTTTTATCCTATTCTAAAATCAAATATACCCTACATTTTACTATCATCCATGTGCCTATCAAAGAGTCACTTAAATGTCCTGAACGTACTTGACTCTACTACCACCGCTGGCAGTGCATTTCATGCAGCCACCACTCTCTGTGTAAAGAACTTATCTCTGACATCTCCTCTAAACCTTCCTCCAATCACCTTAAAATTATGCCCACTCGTGATAGAAACTTCCATCCTGGGAAAAAAAAGTCTCTGGTTATCCACTCTATCTGCGCCTCTCATCATCCTGGACACCTCTGGGTAAAAACAATGACTGCAGATGCTGGAAACCAGATTCTGGATCAGTGGTGCTGGAAGTGCACAGCAATTCAGGCAGCATCCGACGAGCAGCAAAATCGATGTTTCGGGCAAAAGCCCTTCATCAGGAATAAATGGGCTTTTGCCCGAAACGTCGATTTTGCTGCTCGTCAGATGCTGCCTGAATTGCTGTGCTCTTCCAGCACCACTGATCCAGATCCTGGACAACTCTGTCAAGTCACCTCTCATCCTTCTTCACTGCAATGAGAAAAGCCATAGCTCCCTCAATCTGTCTTCATAAGACATGTCCTCCAGTCTAGGCTGCATCCTGATAAATCTTCTCTGCATCCTCTCTAAAGCTTCCACATCCTTTCTATAATGAGGCGACCAGAACTGTACACAATATTCCAAGTGTGGTCTCACCAAGGCTCTATGGAGCTGCATCATAACCTTGTGGCTCTTAAACTCAATCCCTCTGCTAATGAAAGCCAATACATCATACACCTTCTTAACAACCCTATCAACATGGGTGGCAACTTTGAGGGATCTGTGGACATGGATCCCAAGATCCCTTTGATTGTCCACGTTGCCAAGAATCCTGCCTTTAACCCTATGATCTCCATTCAAATTCGACCTTCCAAAACGAATCACTTCACATTTTTCCAGGCTGAACTCCATCTGCCACTTCTCATCCCGGCCCTGCATCGTATCAATGTCCCTTTGCAACCTACAACAGCCCTCTACACTATCCACAACTCCATTAACCCTCATGTCATAGCAAATTTATTCATCCACCCTTCTACTTCCTCATTCAAGTTATTTATAAAAGTCAGAAAGAGCAGAGGTCCATGAACAGATCCCTGCGGAACACCACTGGTCACCAAGCTCCAAGTTGAATACTTTCTATCTATTACCACCCTCTGTCTTCAATGGGCCAGCCAATTCTGTATCCAGACAACCAAATTTCCCTGTATCCCATGCCTCCTTATTTTCTGAATGATCCTGCCATGGGAAACCTTATCAAACGCCTTGCTAAAATCCATTTATACCACATCCACTGCTCTATCTTCATCAATGTGTTTTGTCACATCCTCAAAGAATTCAGTAAGCCTTGTGAGGAATGACTTGCCTCTCACAAAGCCATGCTGACTATCTCCAATCAAACTATGGTTTTCCAAGTAATCATACATCCTGTCTCTCAGAATCCTCTCCAATGACCTGCCCACCAAAGACATAAAAATGACTGGTCTGTAATTCCCAGGATTATCCCTATGCCCTTTCTTGAACAAGGGAATAACATTTGCCACCCTCCAATGATGTGGCATTACTCCAGTGGACAGTGAGGATGCAAAGATCATCGCCAAAGGTGTAGCAATCTCTTCCCTCGCTTCCTGTTGTAACCTTGAGTATATCCCATCTAGCCCAGGGGACTTATCTATCCTCAGGTTTTTCAAAATTTCTAGCACATCCTCCTTCTTATCATCTACCTGTTCAAGTATATCAGCCTGTTCATGCTGTCCTCACAAACGACAAGGACCCCCTCACTAGTGAATACTGAAGCAAAGTGTTCATTAAGGACCTCCCCTACCACCTCTGACAAGTTCCCTCCACTGTCCCTGATCGGCCCTACCCTCACTCTGGCCATCCTCTTGTTCGTCATGTAAGTGTAGAATCCCTTGGGGTTTTCCTTAATCCTATGTGCCAAAGCTTTTTCATGCCTCCTTCTAACTCTCCTAAGTCCATTCTTCAGTTACTTCCTGGATATCTTCCTAGAACCCTGTCTGATCCTTGCTTCTTCAACCTTAAGTAAGCCTCCTTCTTCCTTTTGAATAGATGTTCCACATCTCTTGACACCCAAGGTTGCTTCACCCTATTGTCCATTCCTTGCTTCAGTGGGACAAACCTATCCAGCACTCACAGCAAGTGCTCCCTAACCAACCCCCTCATTTCAGTCGTGCATTTCCCTGGGAACATTTGTTCCCAATTTATGCTGCACAGTTCCTGCATAATAGTATTGTAATACCCATCTCCCAATTAAATCTTTTTCCATACCGTCTGCTCCTCTCCTTGTGGAAAACCACTAGTCACCAGCTGCCATTCTGAGAAGGATCCTTTTATCCCCATATAAGGTCATTCCTCTGATGCTCCAGGGAAAACAGTCCCAGCCTAATCAGCCTCTTTCTATAGCTCAAATCCTTCAGGCCTGGCAATATCCTTGTAAACATTTTTTGAACCCTTTCAAGTTTTACAACATCTTTCCTATAGCAGGGAGACCAGAATTCACACAATCTTCCAAAAATAGCCTAACCAATGTCCTGTACAACCGCAGCATGACCTCCCAACTCCTATATTCAATGCACTGACCAATAAAGGAAAGCATATCAAGCGCCTTTTTCACTAGCGTATCCACCTGCGACTCTACTTTCAAGGAACTATGAACCTACGCTACAAGGTCTCTTTGTTTAGCAACACTCCCCAGGATCTTACCATTAAGTGTCTAAGTCCTGCCCTGATTTGCTTTTCCAAAATGCAGCACTGAAGAGTGTGGTGCTGGAAAAGCATCCTCATGCTGGCTGACCAGCTGTGCTTTTCCAGCACCACACTCTTCAACTCTGTTTCCCAGCATTTGCAGTTCTCACTTTCTCCAAAATGCAGCACCTCACATTTATCTAAATTAAACTCCATCTTCCCTCCTCAGTCCATTGGCCCATCTGATCAAGATCCAGTTGTGCTCTGAGGTGACTTTCTTTGCTGTCCACTACAGCTGCAATTTTGGTGCCATCTGCAAACTTACTAATCATGCCTTCTATGTACACATCCAAATTATTTATATAAATGACGAAAAGCAGTGGACCCAGCATGGATCTTTGTGACACACCACTGGTCACAGGCCTCCAGTCTGAAAAGCAACCTTCCATCACCACCTTCTTCTACCTTCAAGCCAGTTCTGTATCCAAATGGCTAGATCTCCCTGTATTCCATGTGATCTAACCTTGCTAACCAGTCTACCATGAGGAACCTTGTCGAATGACTATATGGACTGCTGAATCACGCCTACCTCATTAGTCTTCTTAGTTATTCAAAAAATCGCAATTAAGCTGCTCATGAAGAACTTTGAGGTTTGCTGGTCATTGGCTTCACTGTCACATCATGTCATTGGCTTCACTGTCACCTACTTTTATCTTCAAAGCTGCTAACATATTGTTGAAGTAGGATTTCCCCATTCTGAATCCACACTGAGTCTCAACAACTCGATTGTTGGTATACCATCAAAGCAGAGATTTGTTGTGTACAGGGTTAATCTGAATATGTAAACACGATCACATGACTTGTAGGAGCTGGTTCGCTCTAACAACGTTGTTTCTGAGTTGAAGTCTCATCCTGTTTTAAATTAGTATTTACCATTTTTCAAATAAAAGGTAATGTTTGCAGTCAACAAAGACTCCTGCAATGTTTATCAACTCCATTCTTGGCCACAACCAAACTAAAGTGGCAGAATGTTTAACTTTTTTCATTTACATTGAGTGGAAATATGATGTAAAGTCTATACTTGCATATATCTGTTATCATTTTCTAATAGTGAGGCCATAGTTGTCTTTTTATGGCCTTCTGGCTCCCCCCCCCCCCCCACCAGCCCATGTCGAAAGACTCCTTTCCATTAGATTATCTGCACTTCTGAAGATATTTCTTTAGTCTCATAATACTCTGGAATAAGTATCATTCATCCCTGGGGATTTACTTGTTTTGATCTAGGTTAGCCTGCCTTAGACTTCCATCTCATTTGTAACAGAGCCATTGATATTTTTGCATCCTTATTTATCTGCTTATTTTGCTAATTGATCTGAGGAGCTTCCACTATTCTAGATCAGTGGATCTCTCTGGCAGCCGTGACATCAGTGGTGCTCCATCTTGACTTTGTGAACAAATGCCATTCCTGTGGCGTTCCCCTCCAGAAATTCAAGGTGGCCATTTCCTGAGGTATCTGCTCCAGAACAGGATAAAAGCAAATTACTGCGGATGCTGGAGTCTGAAACCAAAAAAGAGAAAATGCTGGAAAATCTCAGCAAGTCTGGCAGCATCTGTAAGGAGAGAAAAGAGCTGACTTTTCGAGTCTAACTGACCCTTTGTCACAATACACACAAACATGCACATACACATACACACAGATATATATATATATATACACTCACATGCACAGATGTGCACAAAAACAGATATATACACATACACACACACATACACACATGCACATAGAAAAACAGATATATACACATACACACACATACACACATGCACATAGACAGATATACACACATACATACACACACATATATACACCCACAAAGATATATACACACAAAAATATATGCACTCACATGCACAGATGCACACATACAAACACACAGATATATACACATACACACAATACACACACATATACACATGCACATACACAGATATATGTACATGCGCACGTTCATACACACAGATACATAAACGTTCACACACACAAACGCATACATACGCAGGCGTGCTTCCACACACCCAAACACATATACACACACACAAACACACACACAAACACACACACAGATGCACATTTACATACACACAACTATAGAGCACCTGCTTGGGGAGTCTTGTGTCAGTCATGCAAACGATGTGCCCAACCCATTGCACCTGATTACGGATGGTCAGTGCCTCGATGCTGGGGATGTCAGCCTGTTTAAGGATGCTAGTCTTGGTGCATCTTTATTCCCAGTGATTTGCATGATTTTGCGCAGACAGCGTTGCTGGTACTGCTCCAATGCCCTTAGGTGTCTGCTGGAGACAGTTCACATCTGAAAGGAATTTGGAGGGCAGGAACCACCACAGCTCTGTAAAACATCATCTTGGTCTCGGATCTGATGTTGATATCCTCGAACAGCCTTTTCCTCAGGTGGCAGAAGGCTGTGTTAGCTCACTGGAGAGACACACACACACACAACACACACACACACTCACTCACTCACACACACACACCCAGAAACACACACACACACACATGCACACACACACACTCCTCACTCACTCACTCACACACACATGCACACGCACAAGTACACTAACACAGACACACACAATCATTGAAGGTGGTTTGATTCTTTATATTTTCTTGATTTAAGGGGAGGTTACGTTAATGTGTTTATATAGAAAGAGACTAGTTCTGACTCTTGTGAGCCATGAACACTGGGATAACTCTGTTGTGCAAAATGTGCAATGAATTCAGTAAACATCCTGAAAACCAATAAGACCTCCAAATTACAAAAATTTGCCTTTTGGCTATCCGGCAATTCATTTTAAGTATGTGCTGTTTCTAAAATGAGTCTTTGGCTTTCAGCCCAAACAATGGTCTTTTTATAGTGTTCATTCTATCACAGTTTAAAGTGGGAGCATTTAGCAAAACAATGAGCTGAAATGACAGATGAGTTTTTGTCTATATATTGACCAGGTGCAGTTTGCAGAATATGATGATAATAATTGGAATTGTACATTAAAAGTTGCTTCATTTCCCCTGACTGCAACTGCACAGCTTACACTACCTGCTTTGTTTAGCCGATGACTTACCAGTTTTTGAGTCTTCGGGATCTCCGTGTATCTTCACCTGGAGTTACTAAGCTGGAAAAGCTAGTGGGCACTATTTTAATGTTACTGTGTTCACTGCACTTGGTGACTTATGCCAGCTGCTTTTTCAAAATGTCAGAAACCTGACATTTTGACCCTGTACCCATCCTGCTACTTGATGCATATGACCCTGTACCCATCCTGCTACTTGACGCATATGAAATAGAGACAACTATGAAGAGAGGTGATTGATTGATTGAATAATTTATTGCTGTCACATGGAATGAGATACAGTGAAAAGTGTTGTTTTGCATGCTATACAGGCAGATCAGACCATACAAAGTGCAACAGGGTAGCAGAACAGAGTGTAGAATACAATATTACAGCTGCAGAGAAAGTGTAGAGAGAGAGACAGAGATCAGAATTAACATTTGGGAGGCCCATTCAAAACTCTGATAATAGTGGGGAAGACATTGTTCTTGAATATATTCATACATGTATTCAAACTTTTATAACTTAAAATGCTCAGCTTCAGCAACCTTTTCTAATCTGGTTTAGTTTGGATTTATGTTCAGCATGGACAAGTTGGACTAATGGGTCTATTTCTGTGCTGCATGTCTGCTTCCTTGTTCAGTGCAGCCATGCTGCTGAGAGAGAGAGACAGACAGACAGACAGACTGATCATGATCATGAAATGGATCATGATCGTCACCCTTCGAAACTATGTTCATTTGAAATAAAGACTCGCATTGATTTATATCAAACCTTTCTTGACCTTGGGATATCCGAGAAAGCTTCACAATTAGGTGTTGTAATGCAGGAAAGGTAGCAATCAATTTGTACACAGCAAATTCCCACAAACAGCGATATGATAATGGCCAGATAATCGGTCAGTTTGAAGTTGCTTGAGAGGTAACTATTGACCAGGCCACTCCTGATGTCCTTCATAATAGTGCCTTGGGATATTTTGTCTTTACCCAAAAATCTAAATAAGGCCTCAGTTTAATGTAGCATTCGAAAGACTGCACCTCCGACTATGTAGCACTCCCATAGTACTGCACAAAGTGTGATTATTTTATGCTTTTTAGATTTTAGATTTGAGTGATTGGATTCCTGATTCACTAATTTGCCTGGTCTTAGTTCAGATACCCTTATGTTCAATTGATCAACACAGTCGTAGCTCTCAGATAATAAGCATTTGGTACATGTCTGTTCAGGACCAAATTAATTTTTAAAGCAAGTATGTAAGCATATTATAACAAACCATTTAAGCTGTATGAAATTACTTTTTATGGTGCATGATTTGAAAGTTATCTTTTTACAATGTATTGTGGAAGGCAAGCTTTATTAACATAACAACATGAATGGTTTCCAGTGTGTTTGCTACCTAATGTGTTGGTTACAGAGATGTTCCTAATGCTATGAATGTAAGTTTATCCTGCAATAAAATATACTAATATTTCGCATAAACTGGCAACTCCCTATAGTGAGGGCTTGTGTGTTTGAAGTAATTTTATCTTTACAAGAATGGCGAGACAGTGTGTGACCTTTTTAAAATTTGGAGAAGCATTATTCTGAGCATTTGGAAAGTAAAAGAATATAATGTAATATATTGAATGCAAGAGAATATATAAGAGAACTAATCTCACAACTTTATAATTTAAATACCCTGCAGTAAAGAAAATATTTGTGTATAAAGGAACACAATTGTTTTCCTTATTATTTAATACTACGTTGACTAAAGTAACATCCTTCTTTGGAAATCATATATTTAGATTACTTCTTACAGTAGACTTTCTAACCTTCAAAATAAAATACCTGACTATCTCTTTATTAAACTTCAAATCCCAAATTATAATATATTGTTTAACTTTTATCATTAGAAGTTTTTCACATAAAGTCCACTAAGTCCTCTCTTAAAGTTGTGGTTGCGTTTCTGAAATTCAAAACTTTACATGAATGGATGGTATCTGAAGGAATTCGTGTTGATGCTAGAGTTAGGTTGCTTGAGACATTTCTTGGTCAAAAACATGTAAGTTCAAGTTGTGTTCCAAATGTCTATAGCACTGTAAATTCCAGTAAAACATAAGAACATAAAACCTAGGAGCAGGAGTAGGTCATCTGGCCCTTCGAGCCTGCTCCCATTCGATAAGATCATGGTTGATCTTTTTGTGGTCTCAGCTCCACTTACCTGCCCTCTCACTGTAACCCTTAATTCCTTTACTGTTCAAACAATTATCTGCCTTAGCTTAAAGCATCCAACGAGGATGCCTCAACTACTTCACTGGGCACAGAATTCCACAGTCACACCCCTCTGGTGAAGAAGTTCCTTCTCAATTCAGTCCTAAATCTGCTTCCTGTGATTTTGAGATAATGCCATCTTGTCCTAGTTTCACCCGCTATTGGAAACATCTTCTCTACTTTTTTCTTATCTATTCCCTTCATAATTTTATATGTTTCCGTAAGCTCTCCCCTCATTCTTCTAAATTCAAGTGAATATAATCCCAGTCTACTCAGTTTCTCCTCATAAGCCAAACCCCTCAACTCCAGAATCAATCTCGTGAAGCTCCTCTGCATCCCCTCCAGTGAACCAATTTGCAACATAAAATGTAGCAATAAATATGCAATACAGTGTACAAATTTGAACAATAAAATTTTCTACTTGGAAGAATTAATTAGTTTAACAGGTTTTGAATCAGTGAATATTGACCCATCAATATCATTTACAGGTATTTTGGTCACGATGAAGAGTATTGTCCAGCCAATAGCAGTGTGGGAGAGGAAAGCACCGTCTCACTCAATCTGTGCTCTCATGCTAACTGATGATCAGCGAACTATCGTGACAGGGAGTCGGGAAGGGCAGATTTGCCTCTGGAACCTGTCACCTGATTTCAAGGTTAGCAATTTGCAAAATAAATTGCAACAAAAATATCTACGCTTGTTCCTTTTGTTGAAATACAAGCATGTTGAAAAAAATCTTGATTTTGTGCAGTCTGGTACAAATAATATGAGGGAAAGAAAAATGTATGCCTTTGCATTTATATTTACAGTTTTAGAAAAATTACTTCTGTTAGGCATAGAACGATTTTTGTTCAACCTTATAATTTTGTGTTTGTGGCAGCCGAAGTCTATTCTTATACTGAAGTGGTTTATAAGGTGATACGTCTTGTTCTGTATATACACAGCACACTAATGACCTGAAGAGTTGCACTATCTTGGGCTTGACTGAACTGTCATTTAGATTTTGTGGCTGGCCAGGAATCAATATGGGAAATTGATTTGTGCAATGTGGTAACATGCTCCTTTTTGCTTCATTTTGAGGTCACTGCTACTTCTCATCTGGCTAGACCATAGAGCGGGTGAAACTGTTCTGTGATAGTCATAACGAACGTTAAATAAGTAGTTTAAAACTCATGTTAAAATGGAGTTTACACAAACTTTGTTTCAAAAATCATTCAGAACGATATCATGATTACTTCAAAAGGGAGATGTTATGTTCAAGAGTTTGCTCTGGAGTGCCATTCGGTGGATTTAATGTTGTTTAAAGCAATTTGACACAACTTTGTTTGGTTAATCAAAAATAGTGCAGTTTCACTGCGATGGTTAACAGCCTGGCACAAATCATAGACAAGAGAGGGGAAAGATATAAAAGGGACCTAAGGGGCAACTTTTTCACACAGAGGGTGGTACGTGTATGGAATGAACTGCCAGTGGAAGTGCTGGAGGCTGGTACAATTGCAACATTTAAGAGTCATTTGGATGGGTATATGAATAGGAAAGGTTTGGAGCGATATGGGCCGAGTGCTGGCAGGTGGGACTAGATTGAATTGGGATATCTGGTCGGCATGGATGGGTTGGACCGTAGGGTCTGTTTCCATGCTGTATGATTCTATGACTCTATGACAATATTGGTTTTAATATTGCAGTCATTCTGCTCTCCAGGTGCAATCAGGACTCTTCACCTAAATCACTTGAAAATCATGCGTTATCCACTGCAATGTAATCATCTACTGCTGGGTGAGACACTCAGCAAAGTTGACTCAAGGGTGACCCTGCTCATCCTCCAGCCAACAGCTATTGGCTTCTCAGAGAGGCCTTTCTCTACCTTCGCTGTTGTTGCAACTGAAAGGGTCTGTCCACCAGATTGCAAATGCTGTTACATCTTGGTTGGTGACTATAACTCATCATCCCATCCCTTGCAAGTTTTAGCTTCAGAATGGAAATCTTTCTCTTCATACTTGAGGACTTAACAGGAGAACTGTAGAAGAAGGGTCAGTGGACCCTAAACGTTAACTCTAATTTCTATCTACAGATGTTGCCAGACCTGCTGAGCTTTCCCAGCAGTTACTGTTTTTGTATTGGAGTTGTAGAAATATTGGGCAAAATTCAGTGCCCTCCCCACGAGGCATATTTAGCGCAGATGGGGGAACTGTTTAATCAGGGAACTGTGGGCCACTTAACGAGCCCAACCCAGTGATCGGCCTGGGCTTCACCATGAGGAAAGCCAAAATGGAGATCTTGTCGGGATGCTAGCTTTCCAGGGAGGGTCCAAAGCAATCAAAACCCAGTAAAGGGACTTGGCATCTGTAACAGGGAAGATTTGCTGGGAGTCATCCCTTGCAGCTGACCACTCCCTCTATCCTCCCTCCACCAACATGTGACCCCCACCACATCCCAACTGTTGCCTGAGTCCGCAGGTAATGCTGGGCTTTGGATGGGTGCAATGTGGGGAGCTGCCACTACTCCTTCAGTGGCGCCGATGAGCAAAGCACACCTCCTTGGTGGGGAGGCGGGATAGGGTTCCACTCCTAGCGTCCTTGTTTCTGGGGTAAGGGCTATCACTGTCACTTCATTCAGCAAGCCTTCCTAAAAGAAGCTGGTCTGGAGTTCTTGCTTGTTGCCATGAGTGAGCGAAAACAACAAATGTCTTCATTAAAAACCACCAGATGTGTTTAAGTTTTGCTTTATTCCCATGTATAAATGCTATTTTGTATTTTCCTAGACGCTGCCAAGACAATTTCTGTTTGGTCACACTTCTCCCATTACCTGCCTGGGCAAAGCAAGTGAGAAGCAACCGTGTGTTGTCAGCGCAGCTGAAAATGGGTAAGTCTTCCTGACAAAATGGATGCATTGAAGTATTCATTTGAGCTTTGCACCATGTGCGACCAAGAAAGTCCGGGAGCCATTTCCAAACTTCAACCCACAACTCTCCTGACTGGCGCAGACACAGCCGTCTGCCTCTCTAACCCTCCTTCCCACCCTATAATGAAACACCTGGTCTCAGCTTGAGAACTCAGCACCTTGTGGGTATTCAGAACCTGATTATCACTCCAAATTGTATCACTTAATAGTGTGAGTTTTAAGACTTCTCATACTATTCCATGACATTTGATCTGTAAATACCTAGCAGAGGGGAAGAAGGCAGCAACTCAGTTGAGAGGTTTTATGAGCTGGCATCCAAGCTTAAGTTGCAACTTGTACTTGTTAGCATTTATTTTATATCGAATAGCTCCCGATAGCTTCTTATTAATGGTTTTGGTTCTATGTTACGTGTCAGTGCTGAGTCTCTGCACCGACGTGAAGGGCAATGTTGTAGGATTGGACCTGATGGTGTTGATCATATGACCGGATAGTGTTGTATAATTTATTCTTTTAGAGGCAGAGTAAATGAAAAGTAATTTGCTGAGTAAGTGCACTTCAGGAGATTATTACATGATTGGCTTATGTACGTCTCACTGTAACTTGCTGGGAATGCTTTTGTCTTCCTCAATTTTGATTAAATAGATGGAGAATTGAAGATGACTGAGCTTTGATCACAGGTAGGAATAACAACAACCACCAGCAATTGGCCACATTTCATTACCGCTGCTCTCTGTGTTGATCACACAAGAAGTTTGTGGTTAAAGTTTAAGCCCTGATGAAGCGGGTGGATTTTATGGCATTAGAATGTAATGTCACAGCAGCAAAAGGTGCCTACAGGATAGACCTAACAATTAAAATAGTTTATAATGTGAAAGTCCTCCCAGTGCCATGTAAAATATTTACCAGCTGCGAATGACAGCAATTCCTGCTGTTTCTGTTTAGATTAGATGTGTGCATGGGTCTGTGTGTATGGCAGAGGGATATTCTGTTTTATTCTCGAACAAATTATGGTGTAAATTTGCCACTGGTGAACTGAGGAACATTTCACTCTAACTTATTGCATTCTCAACAGTGCCATCACAGATGCAAATTCCTAGTGTTTTATATTTTTAGACACTTTTTTAAATTATTCCAAAATGTTTTGGCACCTATTCCTTAACATTGATACTCTATCTCCTGCCCATCTGCCAGCTTCTCTGTTATCTAATGCAGTTGTTCATAGATTGTCACAATTTTCCATTCCTCTAGATTTGGTGTCATCTGATGTTTTCCACACTGGATAGCACAGACTTCATCTCACTCCAAAGCCCTATGTCACATTGAAGCCAAACATGTCTATGCTGCTCGACAGTGCAATAAGCATCCCAGTGTGTATTTCTAGCAGCATACATTGCCACTCCAAACTCCTCATCAGTCTCCTCTGCAACAGAACATACTCATGATCTTGGCATGAGTCCTTTCAGCCGACGAATGAGTGATGGTGGTGTGCTGCATTGTCATATTGGTGGAGGTGTAGGGAGAAGATGTCAAGTCAAGATCCATTCGCTGGCTGTCACCACCCCCGCGAGGCTGTTGAAATGTTTCTGATACTGCAGCTAACTCCTCAGGGCTAGACTTCAAGAATTGAACTTCATGATCACCTGCTCCCATTGTCTTCTCATCTTTCCCTGAGAGCCTCCTGGCTTCCTTTTGGAGCACTGCATCCCTCTTCCTTTCTCCTCCTGCATCACATCAGGAAACCTGGAGAGCCTATTGTATTACCACTTTGCCATAGAACCACATGTTACAAAACCAGTTTCTGAATCTCTTTTTGTGTGAGCACCACTCGCAGTATATTATATTGTACTGACTGTTGCCCTCTCTGTTTGGGTACTGTAGATAAGGTTAGTTCAGTAATGGCTGTCTGTAGATGAACAAGTCTTTCCCAGTGCAGTACATTACAGATTAGATTAGATTCCCTACAGTGTGGAAACAGGCCCTTCGGCCCAACGAGTCCACACCGATTCTCCGAAGAGCAACCCACCCAGACCAATTCCCCTACACTATGTTTACCCCTGACTAATGCACCTAACACTATGGGCAATTTAGCATGGTCTATTCATCTGACCTGCACACCTTTTGGATTGCAGGAGGAAATCGGAGCACCCAGAGCAAACCCATGCAGACATGGGGGGAATGTGCAAACTCCACACAGACAGTCACCCGAAGCGGGAATCGAACCTGATCTCTGGCACTGTGAGGCAGCGGTGCGAACCACTGAGCAACCATGCCACCACAAATGATACTGGGATAAAATTCTTTCCTTTGAGGAATCAATGATTGAAGGAGGTTATGTCACCTTCGAATGCCCCTAAACTTGATTTTGAGGAAGTTTGATCAGTTTGAAAGATTGTCCCTTGTGAACATTATATTCATCGACAGTGAGTCAGCCAGTTGTTGACGGCAAAAGGATATTGAAGGCATACTTGGGGACAATAGGAATATCCAATCCTGACAGAGAGGACTAGTGCAATTACACAGGAAAGTTGACTGAAAGCAAATGAAATAAAAAGTGAAGATAAAGCTGATATTTTCCTCACCGTGATGGGGCCAGATATATTTGAGGTGGTGTCCAACTAGTGATGTCTACAAGATCCCAGGACAGTGCAATGTGCTGAAATTAATGAGATTGGATTCATATCATTGCGTGGCACAGTGGCTCAGTGGTTAACACTGCTGCCTCACAGCACCAAGGACATGGATTTGATTCCTGCCGCGGGCAACTGTCTGTGTGGAGTTTGCACATTCTCCCCGTGTCTGTGTAGATTTCCTCCCACAGTCCAATGATGTATAGTTTAAGTGAATTGGCCATGCTAAATTGCCCATAGTGTTAGGTGCATTAGTCAGGGGTAAATATAGGGTAGGGAGATGGGTCTGGGTGGGTTACTCTTCGCAGGGTTGGTGTGGACTTCTTGGGCCGAAGGGTCTGTTTCCATATTGTGGGGAATCTAATCATCATGGCATGTTATATGAATGCAATGCCAAGCGAAACATTATGTTCTTAAATTAAAGAAACTGTCTTGTTGCTGTAGACATGGTGTGAACTTAGAAATTGACAGTTGAGATATGTTCAGAGGAAACTGAAAGAAAACTAAAATTGATAAGACCATAAGACCTCAGAGCAGAAGTAGGCAATTCAGCCCATCGAGTCAGCTCTGTCTTTCACTGAGATCATGGCTGATCCAGACCAAGCTTTAGAGCAAAGGCAATGAGATGACATGGGAAGAGGTCTATAAAGAGGCTACAGGACTGACATGGCAGGAGGAGAGTTATAGATTGTGAGGGAGCTCCTTTTCCAGGGAAGGCCCCATGAATTTCAGTGAGATCAAGACCCTGGCCCCAACTTCGTCGTCTCAGGAGTTGGAAATTTGAATATTCCAGTTCCCCCATTTCTAGTCAACATGCTCTGCATCTAGGAGAGTCAGTGATATTCAGACAACATACAGGAGTGGAGGAAAATGCTCCAGCTCTTGAACCAGGCAAGGTTGTGGTAGATTCCTGATGAAGGACGTTTGCCCAAAACGTTGAATTTCCTGCTCCTCGGATGCTGCCTGACCTGCTGTGCTTTTTCAGCACCACACTCTTGACTCTAATCTCAAGCATCTGCAGTCTGCACTTTCACCAAGGTTATGGTAGACCTAAAGTTCGTTCAGGAATATGAGGAACATTAAGTGCACGTATGATAGGTATTACAACTAAAGTTGATGTTGTTGAGTGAGAAGGTTAAGAGGTAACTCAGAAATACACCAAACAAATTCACATCATAAGATTAGAGTAATAGGGCTGAAGATAAAATTCCAACATCTGTAACAGAAAGCAACATTGCAGTTTCACTACGTCTTTTCATTGTTGATAAAGTTGTGGTCTGGTATCCCAGAAAGAGATTACAGGAAATCACTAAGTCGCATTCTCTCACACAGGACTGAAGCTGACTAGTTGTTTTAGTGATAATGTCCAGTGTTAGCTGAGGTTAGAGTGCAGTACAACAGTACATCCTAATACCTCCCATTGTGGTAGGAAGAGGGATAAAGACTGCATGATAAGAAGGAATTACCTACAAAACTTATAGTTAATCTGTGCAGAGTTATTTAGAACAGAGAAAAGTCACGTATGTGATTGAGGAAGAGTTCTGGGAATGCAAAGTACTTTGAACAAGAAGGACAAAATATAAAATTAGCTACAATATATTAAATGGCATAAGTCAGCAAATCATGCAAACGTAGACATTCTTCCAAGATTTCCCATGAAGACTGATTCATCTCTAGCCACAAGTTACCTTAGAATTACTTGACAGACATGATTGATATGCCAGAATCTGCTAATGATTTTAGAAGAATCTTGTAAGGATGTGGTACTTGGTGAAATTTCTGTAAAATGTTGTGCATGTCTGGCCTAGAGAATGTGATGATGAGAAATTGCAATTTCACATGTTAGAACCAGGAGATTAATGGCAGCTCCTGTGGAGTTTTTGAGTCATTATTTTGTCAAGTTTGGAGACAGATTGTTCAAGAAACATCATGAAGAGCACACAAGAATAGTCCAAATGAAAACAGGAGCAAGCAACTAATTTCAGTATCCAAAGATAATTAGGGATGTTGAAGACTTGTTGAAAAGTTGTGAAGGGTGTCTCAGAATGAGAACGTTTCAGTCCGTTCCATGGTCAAACATAAGGCAAACATGGAAAGACATTTAGAAGTGGAAAGGAAAGAGTACCTTGTTTTGGTCAACAGAAGTAGCAAATGTGGGTGGCACGGTGGCACAGTGGTTAGCACTACTGCCTCACAGCGCCAGAGACCCGGGTTCAATTCCCGCCTCAGGCGACTGACTGTGTGGAGTTTGCACGTTCTCCCCATGTATACGTGGGTTTCCTCCGGGTGCTCCGGTTTCCTCCCACAGTCCAAAGATGTGCAGGTCAGGTGAATTGGCCATGCTAAATTGCCTGTAGTGTTAGGTAAGGGGTAAATGTAGGGATATGGATGAGTTGCACTTCGGCGGGTCGGTGTGGACTTGTTGGGCCGAAGGGCCTGTTTCCACACTGTAATGTAATCTAATCTAATGGGTAAATGTTGGTTCCATACCCATTACTACAAGTACCAGATCCTGGGAAAAGAACAGGACATTATGTCATCACAGGAAATGACATTACCAACCCAAAGGAACCCAAACATATAAATAGAAAGCAAGAATTATCAACAGTGCTTCACCTGGAGGCCCACTGAAGATGTTACCTAATAGGGTGATGAAATGTCTGGAAATGAACCTTCCAACTCAGCGAGCAAACCTACACCCAGATCTTACTGTGTTTTAAATAAATTAGTTTGCAATTTGAATTCCCAAGATGTTAATGTCAGAAATTTGTCCCGAGTTTAGGTCAAAAGAGTTTGAGATATTTCTGAGTCAGATGGTGTCAAACACATTCTAATCCCATCTTTTTGCTCAGAATCAAATGGTGCTGCAGAAAGAAATGTAAAGATTGGGAAAAGCTCTTTTCAATGGTATTTGCTGAGTGATAAGCTAGGTTGTATTTTCTATGCTTCTCTTTGACACAATTTTCAGTTCGCTTACAGAATAACTCCACAGTCTATGGTAGTATGAGTTAGGGCATCAACATGCTCCCAGGACAAGATTTAGTTCAGTAAGACTGAAGTTAAGAGCAAGACAAAGTGAAGATTTTCTGTATAGTTCTGTGTGGATGTGACCCTCCCACCTAGTGGACTTCAGTGACCTCAATATTTAATATACTCAGTTCCGAACTTAAAGGGGGTTAGAATAATCTGTTTAAAGAAGCAATGCTTTAAATGCAGTTACTCAAATACCATAAGAATGTAAGATATGGGAGCAGAATTAGGCTATTAGCCTATTGAGTCTGCTTCACCATTCAATCATGGCTGATATATTTCTCAACCCCATTTGCCAGCCTTTTCCCTATAACACTCTGCCCCCGACTCTCTTAAAGGTCTGGTATGCTGCTGGTATCGTCTACATGCAAAGTATCTATTCAATTCCTTCAGTATTTCTTTGTTCCTTATTATTACTTCTTCAGCCTCATTTTCCAGTGGTCCAATGTCCACTCTTGCCTCTCTCTTATCTTTTACATATATCAAAAAACTCTTGCAATCATCTTTATATTACTAGCTAGCTTATTCTCATACTTTCTTTTCTCCCCCTTCTCTTATTGCTTGTTTAGTTATCTTCTGCTGGTTTTTAAATGCTTCCAAATTCTTTGGTTTCCCTCTCATCTTCACGTTATATGCTTTTTTTGCTTTCATGTTGTCTCTGACTTCCCTTATCAGCCATGGTTGCCTCGTCCTCCCCTCAGTATGCCTCTTCCTCCTTGGGATACATTTCTGCTGTGCCCCCAAAGTACCACCAGAAACTCCTGCTTTTGCTGTTCCGCTGTCTTCCCTACTGGCTCCTCTTCCAATCAACTCTGGCCAGCTCCTCCCTTATGTCTTTGTAGTTACCTTTACTCAATGGTAATACTGTTACACCTGATTCCAGCTTCTCCCTCTCAAACTGCAGGGTGAATTACATCATATTATGGTTACTACCCCCTGGATGTTCCTTCACCTTAAGCTCCTTAATCAAGCTTGCCTCTTCAACAACACCAAATCCAGAATTGCCTCTTCCCTGGTGGGCTGTACTACAAAATGCTCCAAAGAAAACCATCTCATAGACATTCCATGAATTCCTTTTCTTGAGATTCACTACCAACTTGATTTTCCCTTTCCATGGTGTATTGATGCCCCCCACAATTATTGTAACAGTAGTTTCTTACATGCCTTTTCTGTCTCCTGATTTATTTTCTTCCCCATATTCTGAAAACAGAGGAACCTGTACACAACTCCCATCAGGGTATTTTTTCCTTTGCATTTCCTTGACTTTACCCACACAGACTCTGTTCTCCACCTTTATATCACTTCTTCCTGTCGATTTAACAAGGCAACCCTGCCCCCTTCTATGCACCAGCCTGTCTTTTTGATAAGATGTATCTTCGGATATTTTGTTCTCAGCCCTAGCACCCTTGCAGCCATATCTCTGTGATACCCACAATATCATACCAATCAACTTCAATCTACATTACAAGCTCATTTACCTTGTCTCGTATGCTGAGTGCATTTAAGTACAACACCTTCCGTGCTGCTTTGACTGTCCCATTCTCATAGTTAGCCCCTTATCTGCTGGGTTTCAAGTTAAATTCCTGACTCTTTTCATTGTTCTCTGTCTTATTACTTGTTATGGAAACTTTAATGACCTTTGCTGAGCCCTCTCCCCCTTTAACGTTTTTTCATAATTGCCCACCTGATCAACACAGCCCACTGTGATGTTTAATGAGATGGTGCCAGCAAGAATGGGTATCCCTTACCCGATGGGGTAGGGTCGAAGTTCATTTTCTATGTAAGTGCCACTCCAGGTGCTCATTGACAGCATCCATTTGCCTGTAACATGCAAGTCATTGCTAATGCTGAATCTGCGACCAGACTTGTTTTTGATTCTACAAACGGTGCAGGCAAAGATGTGGCAAATACCATCAATATACAATGCCCCACTCAAATATTACTACCTCACAATCTTATTTACATATTGAGAAGTGAGCTGAAACATTGCGGAATGGTACAAAGTGTAGATCTCATCTCCACATGGTGTTACTCCTGCAACGAAATAGTGAAGCTTTTTCTTAGTTCTGGAAATAACTGCCTCACAATAAGTTGCCATAGGGTGGCACTATGTTTTCAAATAAGTAATAAGAAATGTAAACCTGGTAATTGGACTGTGTGGAAAGATAAAATATATCTGTCTTTAGGATGCATGGCTATTGCAAGCAGGCCAAGTTTAAGTTGGATGAAAGGCACCATTTGTTAATTGAATGTGACTCATATTCATGTTGGACAATATACTAGACTTAGGTAAAATGTCAGTTTACCTGCAATTTGCTTTAGTCTGGAGGTTAGTAATTAGTTTCATACTGAGGCTTCAAGCTGAACTGTGGGCTGTAATTACTCTGACAGGGAGGTACAGATATGTCATCCATTTAAGTAATAGTCAAAACAGTGTCTTACTCAGCAATTTACAGCAATGGAAAAACAACTTTAACTGAGGCTCTAAAGAAAACCTTGATGTTATAAAGTGATTTCAATCAATGGGCTAGAAATGTTGAAAAATAACATTTGCTGTACACTTTGCAGGGAGATGTGTCTTTGGAATGTCACCAGTGGCCAATGTATAGAACATACAAAACTGCCCTTCACCCACACTGCAATCTATGTAAGTACTCAGACATTCAATGTGATGCTTTCTGTGTTTGATACATTTGACTGTATCCTCTATTGTCTATTGAAATGGGGATAATGATCTTAAAAGAGTTTTTGAAAATTGCTGTTGCTGATTGTTGTTCTCCTTCTTTCAAAAGCATTTACCTTAATGTTCTATGAAAACAAACCATGATTTTGAATTTGTAAAAGAACACTGGGTTTTTTTTAAATATCTGAGATTGACTTCAATAGTTTAGATTGAGAAAGTTTGTGTAAAGCCACCAAATTTTGTCTGTGAAGACCAAATTAACTTTAGCTTGCCAAAAAAAAGCCCAAGATCAGGATTGAGAGTAATTCCTGGTGCTATCAGTTTATAATATTAGGCACAACCAACATTCAGCATTAGATGTTTTGAGAGGGTCATTGATGAACACAGAAGTCATTGATGCCTGAAGTAATGCAACTGATATGTTATACAGCATCGTCCTAGTGAATAACATGGTCCCATGATTCAGCCACAGCACCATAATATAAAACCTACCTGACTGGAATGCCAAAAGATTTTCATTTGCAAATTCTCAGCTCGGTTGTTAATACTTGAAAAGGGATGGGTCACTGCCAAGTGAAAGGATGATGTGGCAGGCAGGGAGAAAGACTGTTTGTTGTGAAACCTATCGATCGTGAAGACTTCAGCTACAATATGCTGCTTCTTTCACCTTGGCCTTTAGAGACCTGCGATGTGTATCGATGCACATTGGAGTATTGACCTTCACAACTTGTCCATTTTCCCATCAGACCCTGCCTAATTGTGGTAAATTAAAATGTCCCTGTGATATTCCAACTGAGTTTACCTAAAACAGGTTTTGTTTGAGAGCACGCTGCAAGAACCAAACACTTAAAGGTTAAGAGGAGAGTAAACGCATACCTACAACAAGGCGCAAGTAAGGACTGCAGATGTTGGAGATCAGAGTCAAGATTAGAGTGGTGCTGGAAATCAACATTTCGGGCTGGAGCCCTTCAAATGAAGGGGCAACCTGATGAAGGGCTTTTGCCTGAAATGTTGATTTTCCTGCTCCTTGGATGCTGCCTGACCTGCTGTGCTTTTCCAGCACCACTCTAACCTTGACATACTTACAACAAGCCTGAACGACAGAGATGGAAGTGGAGGAGATTAGGACAAAGCAGCGCCAGAATTCAATAGGAGCTAAGTGAGGGAATGGAAGCACGCTCTCTCACTCTTATTTAATCTTGTAAACTAATGTTTTTACAGCCAAGCCACCTGTGAGGAAGTAGGGAATGTGAATACCCTATAGCCACTCTTACACCCAGGCTGAAGGCCTTGGGCCTGCCTGGGTTTAATGAGCCTGACTAGACCTCCATCGCAAACAGGCTGTGATGTCACCACCTGCACCCACAATCTTCTAATTGATTTTTAAAATAATTCATATAGGCATCATTGTTTTCCCCAGTAGACAGTTAAGAATCAGCCACATTGCTATGGGCCTGGAGTCACATGTAGGCCAGGCCAGATAAGTTCAGCAGTTCCCTTCCTGCAAGAATATTAGCGAACCAAATGGGTTTTTTCAACACTGGTTTCGTGACCAATTAGATTCTTAATTTCAGATTTTTATTGAATTCTGATTCTACCACATGCCGTGGCAGGATCATGACCTGCGTCTCTGGATTAATAGTCTATCACAAGGCCATCACCTCAGCTAAAGTATCTGAGTGTAGCTAACATTTGGTCCAATGAGAAAAGTCATATAAGGTCAACAAGATGCAGTTGATTGTGCCTCTGCAGCTATTTACACGTTATAAGAATGAGCTCCATGTTGCTCCAGAGGCAGCTGGGAGGACGTAGACTTTTGTTTTTCTCTCAGAAAATCCTACTTTACACTCACAAGATCCTCATGACATCATCAAAGTGGGTGGTGCTTATTGCACTCGATGAAGTGTTAACCCTTTCAGATTATTTCAGGCTCATGTGTAATACCCTGTTCCCCCTCCCCCCGCCATCTTGTCTCTGCAGACATGACCGAGGAGAGGGATGGTGCTGAGAAATGAGCACACTGACTGGTTTTGGAGCCCCTTCAGTCTCTGCTGCCAGTGCCACACGGGCTAAAAGTCAATCCTGAGGTTGATTAATCACTTGTCATTTTAGGGTAATACTGTAGGATATTTGCATAAGAGCAATGAGATTGCTGGTCAATACTCTTAGAACCTGTAAGATTCTGATCTGTTTAGTTCTTTCTGGCATTTGGTTAGTGTCAGCCGGCTCTGCTGTAGAATATGATGTGAATGGAAAAACAATAATCAATTTAGAATCTCAGGTAAACTGATATATAGTTAACTGCAAATTATTTTTAAAAAACAATGACTCTGAATAGGTCTTTGTAACTTTGGAATGATTTATTAATGAAACAATTGTGACACTGTTCTCCTCATTCAGTACTATTACCGTTCGTTTCGGATGTCCGGTGATGGCTGGTTGCTTTGTTGTGGACAGTATCAGGATGTCCTGGTCATTGATGCCCGCAGTCTGGAGCTTTGCCATGCGCTTGTTTCATCTGCGACACCTGACTGGATCAGCTCAATGTGTATTGTCCGTTCCCAAAGGATTCAAGGTAGCAAGGAATTCCAAATTAGGACGGGTTTGACAATGTCAATCAGGAGACCCCCTCCATGACATCCTCTCTCCTTATCTCTGTAACTTCCTGCAGCCCTGTTCTTCCACCACCTTTCTATTTCTGCAAATCTGGGCTCTTCTGTACCCCTCTTCCCCCATTGTTATGCACCCATGCCCTCCTGTTCCTGCATCACACAGATTTTAAACTAGCAAAAGAACCAGACAAGCAATGAAGAGGATTTCTTTCACAAAGTGAGTGGGTGTGGTCAGGAGTGCAACACCGCAGGGTGGCTCAGTGGTTAGTGCTGCTGCCTGTCAGCACCAGGGTCCCAGGTTTGGTTCTAGCCTAGGGCGACTGGCTGCATGGAGTTTGCACATTCTCCCCGTGTCTGCTTGGGTTTCCTCCGGGTGCTCTGGTTTCCTCCCACAGTCCAAAGATGTGCAGGTCAGGTGAATTAGCCATGCTAAATTGCCCATAATGTTAGGTGCATTAGTTGGAGGGAGGTAGGTCTGGGTGGGTTGCTCTTCGGAGGGTCGGTGTGGACTGGTTGGGCCAAAGGGCCTGTTTCAACACTGTCGGGAATCTAATCTAAAATGAGTAGTGGAAGCAGATTCAGTCATGACCTTTAAGCAGTAATTGGAGTCACACTTGAAAAGCTGAAAATGTGTTGCTGGAAAAGCGCAGCAGGTCAGGCAGCATCCAAGGAGCAGGAGAATTGACGTTCCGGGCATGAGCCCTTCTTCAGGGCATTCCTGAAGAAGGACTCATGCCCGAAACGTCGGTTCTCCTACTCCTTGGATGCTGCCTGATCTGCTGCGCTTTTCCAGCAACACATTTTCAGCTCTGATCTCCAGCATCTGCAGTGCTCACTTTCTCCCCGTCATACTTGAAAAGCAAAGATTCTCAAAGCCAATGCAATGGAGAAATAGAAAGGAGTAGAACTAAATGGATACCTCTCCCAAAGATCCAGCACAGTCAGATGATACTGACGGGCTTCCTATGGGCATGTAAACTGATGAATT
>NC_057745.1:16302559-16303623 GCF_004010195.1 Chiloscyllium plagiosum | reverse complement strand
TACACTGACCTATCCATCCCCTACACTGACTTCCCTGTCCCCTACAATGACCTGTCTACCCCCTACACTGACCTGCATGTCCCCTGAACTGATCTATCCATCTCCTACTCTGACTTGCCCATCCCCTACACTGACCTGTCTGTCCCCTGCACTCACCTGTCCATCCACTACACTGACCTGCCAATCCCCTTCACTGACCTGCCCATCCCCTACTCAGACCAGTCCATCCCCTACACTGACCTCTCGATCCCCTACACTGACATGCCTTACCCCTATACTGACCTACCTTAACCCTACACTGACCTGTCTGTCCCCTACACTAACCTGCCTTACCCCTACACTGACCTGTCCATCCCCTACACTGACCTGTCCATCCCCTATATTGACCTGCCTTACTCCTACACTGACCTGTCCATCCCCTACCCTGACCTATCCATCCCCTACACTGACCTGCCTGTCCCCTACACTGACCTGTCCATCCCCTACACTGACCTTCCCGTCGCCCACACTGACCTGTCCATCCCCGACACTGACCTGTGTGTTCCCGACACTGACCTGTCCATCGCCTACACTGACCTGCATCTCCCCAAAACTGATCTATCCATCCCCTACACTGACCTGTCTGTCCCCTACACTCACCTGTCCATCCACTACACTGACCTGCCAATCCCCTTCACTGACCTGTCCATCCCCTACACTGACCTGTCTGTCCCCTATACTGATCTGTCCTAACACTACACTGACCTGTCCATCCCCTACACTGACCTGTCTGTCCCCTACACTCACCTGTCCATCCACTACACTGACCTGCCAATCCCCTTCACTGCCCTGTCCATCCCCTACACTGACCAGTCTGTCCCCTACGCTGACCTGTCCATCCACTACACTGACCTGTCCATCCCATACACTGACCTGCATGTCCCCTGAACTGATCTATCCATCTCCTACTCTGACTTGCCCATCCCCTACACTGACCTGTCTGTCCCCTGCACTCACCTGTCCATCCACTACACTGACCTGCCAATCCCCTTCACTGACCTGTCCATCCCCTACACTGACCTGTC
>NC_057745.1:16300739-16301952 GCF_004010195.1 Chiloscyllium plagiosum | reverse complement strand
CATCTCCGACACTGACGTGCCAGACCAATACTCAGACCAGTCCATCCCCTACACTGACCTCTCGATCCCCTACACTGACATGCCTTACCCCTACACTGACCTGCCTTAACCCTACACTGACCTGTCCATCACCTACACTGACCTGCCTTACCCCTACACTGACCTGTCCATCCCCTACCCTGACCTAACCATCCCCTACACTGACCTGCCGGTCCTCTACACTGACCTGTACATCCCCTGTACTGACCTTCCCGTCGCCCACACTGACCTGTCCATCCCCGACACTGACCTGTCTGTTCCCGACACTGACATGTCCATCCCCTACACTGACCTGTCTTACCCCTACACTGACCTGTCCATCCCCTACATTGACTTTCCCGTCCCCTACACTACCCTGCCTGTCCCGTACACTGACCTGTCCGTCCCCTACACTGACCTTTCCATCCCCTACATTGACCTGTGTGTTCCCGACACTGACCTGTCCATCCCCAACACTGACCTGTTTGTCCCCTACACTGACCTGTCCATCCACTGCACTGACCTGCCTGTCCCCTTCCCTGACCTGTCCAACCCCTACACTGACCTGTCCATCCCCTACACTGACCTGTCTGTCACCCCTACACTGACCTGTCCATCCCCTACACTGACCTGTCTGTCCCCTACACTGACCTGTCCAGCCACTACACTGACCTGCCTATCCCCTTCACTGACATGTCTGTCCCCTACACTGACCTGTCCATCCCCTACACTGACATGCCAGTCCCCTACACTGACCTGCCTTACCCCTACACTGACCTGTCCATTCCCTACACTGACCTGTCCATCCCCTACACTGACCTGCCTGTCCCCTACACTGACCTGTCCATCCCCAACACTGACCTTCCCGTCCACTACACTGACCTGTCCATCCCCTACACTGACCTGTGTGTTCCCGACACTGACCTGTCCAACCCCTACACTGACCTGTCCATCCCCTACACTGACCTGTCTGTCCCCTACACTGACCTGTCCATCCACTACACTGACCTGCCTTAACCTTACACTGACCTGTCCATCCCCTACACTGACCTGCCTTAACCTTACACTGACCTGTCCATCCCCTACACTGACCTGCCTTAACCTTACACTGACCTGTCCATCCCCTACACTGACCTGCCTTAACCTTACACTGACCTGTCCATCCCCTACACTGACCTGTGTGTTCCCGACACTG
>NC_057745.1:16209888-16298558 GCF_004010195.1 Chiloscyllium plagiosum | reverse complement strand
CCCTACACTGACCTGTCCATCCCCTACACTGTCCTGTCCATCCCCTGCACTGTCCTGCCTGTCCCCTACTCTGTCCTGTCCATCCCCTACACTGACCTGCCTGTCCCCTACACTGACCACTCTCTCCCCTACCCTGACCTGCCTTACCCCTACACTGACCTGTCTATCTCCTATACTGACTTGTCTATCCCCTAAACTGACCTGCCTTACCCCTACACTGACCTGCCCATCCCCTACACTGACCTGTCCGTCCCTACACTGACCTGTCCATCCCTACACTGACCTGTCCATCCCCTACACTGGGAGAATTTGAGGACTGCTGATGCTGGAGATCATTGTCAAAAATTGTCGTGCCTGAAAAGCACAGCCGGTCAGGCAGCATCCAATGAGCAGGAGTGTTGATGTTTTGTGCATCATCTTCCTGATGAAGAGGTCAAGCTCGAAATATTGATGTCATGCCTCTCAGATGCTGCAAGACCGGCTGTGCTAATCCAGCACCACATTCCCTCCCCTGACCTGTCTATCCCCTACTCTGGCTTGCCTATCCCCTACATTGACCTGTTTGTTCTCCTCTACTCTTTGACGCTCTTATTGGCTAAGAATCTATCAAACTCAGACTTTAAGATATTTTCTGAGCCAGCTTGCTCTCTCGCAAAGAGGAATCCATCTACCAACATCTCTCTGAGAGAAAAATAATTCTCTTCATCTCTGTTTGAGATGGGTGACTCACATTTATCCACCAGTTTTGGTCTCTCCCTTCGGTGAAGCATTCATAAAATTTCCATCCATTAAAGTCCGATTCTAATATGCTCCCTCATGTACTCTGGGTATTGTTAGGACCTCTGTATTTGAACTATCTACGTTCTCTGTAAATTTTCCTTTTGCTGTGAAGACTTCCAAAGTCTGTGTGCAGCGGTGACTTGCACTGGCAGGTCAATGTGCCAGCATACTATTTGGGCCTGCGCAGAGCTTGCAAGCATCTGAGCAGTCACACAACTTAGTGAGAATGTTGATTACTACAGGACGAGTCAGACCCCAGAATGAAATCTGGCTTGGTGGATCATACTTCTTCTTTTCAGTTTAGTGTGACTGTCTTTCACTGAAACACAAACAAGCCAGGCTGCAGGTTTCATTTTAACAATAAAACAGAAGTTCATTACACATTTTTCAAAAATAGTAAAGTAAAATAAACCAACTAAAACAAACATGTAATACAAAATTTAAAAGATTTCAAAACCCAGCAAAATGAAATCACATCCACTCTCCAAAACAATATTGGTGCAACTAAACAAAATTCAGAGGAATTTTCCTTCCCTATCAAATTTATAGAGTGACTTGACAAGAGAGTCAAAGAGTATAGGGGATAGACAGGCCAGTCAAGGTCAGTTCCAGTCCTGTAAACTGTGAAACCTTCTTCCTTGTTTCTCACAACTGAATTATTAGACTGTCTCAGTTTTAAATAATCAACCCAGAATTCTAACCAAACACTCCTGGTATGGAACAAAAAACAGAAATTTAGAATTAGAATTTGTACAGTGTGGAAACAGGGCCCTTCAGCCCAACAAGTTCTCACCGACCCTCTGAAGAGTAACCCATCCAGACCCATTACCCTACATTTACCTCTGACTACTGCACCTAACCTACATATCCCTGAACACTATGGGCAACTTAGCTTGGCCAATTCACAAACCACATCTTTGGATTGTGGGAGGAAACTGGAGCACCCAGAGGAACCCCACACAGACACGGGGGGAATGAGCAAATTCCGCACAAATAGTCGCCTGAGGTTGCAATCAAACCTCGGTTCCCTGGCGCTGTGAGGCAGCAGTGCTAATCTCTGAGCCACTGTGCCACTGGAAAAACTCAGGAGTTTTCATGGCATCTGTGGAGAGAAAACAGAGTTAATGTTTTGGGTCCAGTGACCTTTCTTCAGAACAGCTCCTGGTATGAAAGTTTCACAAACTGAAAGCCTAACACTGAGGTAATTCATTTTCCCTTAACTAATCTGATCATTAAGGGAACCTATTCCTACATCCAGTTTCAGTCAGTTCTCCTTTGAACTGCCTTCAAAAGCTTTTTAGTTAAGTTAAACAAACTCTTACTCATCCCTCTGCTGTTAAACAAATGGCTTATTCATTTCTTCTACTGTTGTAAAACCCATAATATAAAGCAACTTACATAAACCCTGTATGAGGCCTTTAGTCATCTCTGCCTGACACAGACTGATTTTAAATCATGGTGCCAAAAATGCTGATGTAGTTAATTATTAAACTGCTTCAAACAAATAGACTAAACTCATATCCAACTAGCTTAAAATCTAAACTTTTTTTTAAATGAAACTAATTTATATATATGTAAATTACACAACTTTCACCACACTGTGTTCAGTAGATTGATAACACTGGTTTGTACCTGTTTAAAATTTATGTTGATTCCTTTAAAAAATGGTTACTGAGTATTCAAGAACAAAATGAAATTGAAGTGTTTTGAATAGAGATTAAACATGTTAACTGTAAGCCATTCTCCAAATCTATCTTTTAACAGGATAGATTAACTGCATTTATGTTCAAGGTGCTTTCATTTGAAGATTTGGGATAAGCATTATGTCACCATATATACTCCTGTGAAAGTGATGTTTCTCAGATCACATTTTTAGCTGAGAAACAGAGGGTTAACTTTTACCTAAGTAATAGCTTCAAGGGGTTGAAATCCACTCTCTCCCAACATCTCACTATGACGGGATTTTCAGATTGGACATTGTTTCTTTCAACTGCACTCCCAAAAGTGCCAAAGGAATGCAGTATGTGCCATTGAAGTGGTCATCTTGACACCATGTGTTGATGTGCGCACTCCCAAGGTACCTTTAAGACTGTTCTGTTCTGTCAATGAGTGGGATTACATCAGGGCAAGTCTAACCACAAGGTCAAGCAGGTATAAATACAAAAGATTTGCCTAAAAGTTAGGGATCGATATTTGCTTCATATCGACCATTACTCGGGTAAGTATGGTACTCTAATGTTACAGGGCCACATTTAGACCCACACCTTTTTGACCCACATTATTCTAAATGCTAATAGTCTCCATAATATTTCTCTTCTGTGACTTTATTTTGCAGAGGATTCCTTGGTGGGCATATCAGTGACAGGAGACCTCAAAGTGTGGGATCTTTCTTCATCAGTTAATGGTATCCAGGTCAGCTCATTGCAAAACACACAGTCGACATTGTAGAAATTCTGCTTTCTATTACGATACAGATTCTTCATTGCCTGTTCTAGTATTTCTTTTGTATTTTGCAGGCAAGGGAGGATGTTTTTGAAGCAGAATCCAAGTCACTCCAATGTTTTAATTGTCAAGCAGTCTGTTTCTGTACCTATACTGAACGTTTGCTGTTAGTAGTTTGCTCTGATTGCTGGAAGGTATGTTTTAATGCCATACTAAAATAGTATGGGGACATTAAACTAAAAGAGCGAAAAAATATAATGTACAATGGATTGGCTATGCCTGGCTTAACTAGTAACACATTAGCCCTTCAGTCAGAAAGTCACAGGCTCAAGCCCTATAACAGGATCTGAGGGCATTACCTCAGTGAGCACTTCTCTCAAGTGCTAGGAGAGCGCTATATTATATTAGTAACTGTCTTTTGAAAGACTTGTTCAACTGAAGTCACATTTATTTGTAAAGCATGATTTTTACAATCTCATTGCCCTACCCATTGGACCACATCCTTGGTCATGGTCAACATCCTTCTCATTCAACGGTGCCAAAATTAGATTAATTCTCACTTAATTTCTTGTTGTTTGCACTGGTACACAAAATGGCTGCCACTTTGCCAACATAAAGGTGATAGTACTTAAGAGCAGCTTGTTTTTTGTGAGATCACGCAATGCTCTGAGACTTGATAAGGCACTTACCAGGAGAACGTGAGTGAGGACTGCAGATGCTGGTGCTGGAAAAGCCCAGCTGGGTCAGGCACCGTCCGAAGAGCAGGAGAGTTGACGTTTCGAGCATAAGTTCTTCATCAGGAATGTTATCAGTGTACACTCCTCTTCTTTCAGTCCTAAAGCAGCTCTGAAAAATTCATACGTGGATAGATAATTAATTCTGCCTAGCAATTCAAATAATTTCTGAATTTAGTCTGTAAAATAAGATTTATTCCTTCAGTTGTGAACTTTATCTGTCAATTTAACTTTGTAAATCTGCTGGATGTGGAAAGCAATTGTAGCCATCCAGATTTACATTCGGTATATAAATGCCTTGATTTTCACTTTATATTCTTGTTTAAGCCCCTCCATGACCTCATTGCAATGTATCTCTAACTACTGTACATCCCTATGTTATAAAAAAACAGAAGCACTAGGAGCGGCCCCCTGAGCCTGCTCCACCATTTGGACTCAATCATGGTGTTGATCTCATTGTGGCCTCAACTCCACTTTCCTGCCCATTCCCCTTAACCTTTAAATCCATTACCAAATAAAAATCCGTCTATCTTCTTAAATTAGTCCAGTATTCTAGTGGCCACAATTTTGGGTAATGAAAGCCACGGATTCACAACCCTTTGAGGGAAGTAATTTGTTGTCATCGTTGTTTTAAATCTGCCATCTCTTGGCCTGAAACTAAGACCTCTCATTCTGCCCTTGGTCTTGTTACTGGCAGTTGGGCCATTCAGCTGCTTTGGCCCTACTTTCCAGAATTTTCTGCCTCTCTCTGTCTGCTTTTCTGCCTCTTTCTATCTTCCTTTAAGATGTTCTGTAAGATCTGTCTCTTTGACTGATATCTGCTTTTTTGACTCACTGGATGTATTTGTCTGGTAATGTTGGTGTGAAGTACTTTTGGATGTTTTACTGGATTGAGCCATTACACAGATGTAAAAACAAAATGGTGCCTCTCTTGTAGACATTTTATTCTCTCATTGTTGTCCTGTAGGTATTTGATTACTGTGACTTCTCATTGCTGTGCTTTGTCAATTGCAATAATGGTCACCACTGGGCTGGTGGCGAAGTCTTGGCTGCAAATAAAATAATCCTCTGGACAGAGACCGGGCACAGTTACATCTACCAGCTGCCCGACAGGTGGGGACAGATGGGGAAACCACGTGAAAAGTTCAGGTACGGTATGAGTGGTGGATGTTCCATTCATTCCACCGTGAAAATCCCAGCATGGGACTGATATGTTTTTTTTAAAAAAGACCAGTGCACACAAAGCTTTCCCAGAGTGGGACATTTGTCAGGATGTTGGCAGCTGTGCACATTGGCTCCCACTGCGAGAGTCTAGAGAATGGGAGTAATCAGCCAGAACTTTCTGCTACACTTGTGAAGAGGAACTTAATAAGTAAAGACTATTCATTTTATTAAAATGAGAAAGAATCCTTATGATGCTGCATGCAAAACAATGGACGTTCCGGAGGGCGAAGTGGATAATTTAAAAAGTGAGGAATTTTGAATCACTGGGAATTAGTTTTGTAATATTGGAAGATAAATGGGGTTGGAATTGTGTGCTGGTGACTAATGTGTTTGCATATTTTCTGAGCTTCCACTGATTACTGTTTCAGCGGTAGGCAGTTCATGTTAAAATTGTGGAGGAATGGATTTCAAAACAGCTCCTTCAATATTATGTATATTGCATGTGATTTCAACTTGTTGGCCTTTCCCTGATAGAAGTCACAAATCTCTCTGGCTTTACTTGTGCTCAGCAGCAAACCCACTTCTTGACCAGTAAATTCTTCAATGTCTTTACAGCAGCCTGTTCAAAGCTGGCATTTTTACTTCCCACGGACATTCATTAACTGAAACTGTTTCACCTCGGTTGCTCTGCTATACATCAAAAGATGTTAACCGGAAGGTAATGTACATTTTTGAACATAAAATTTAATGTTCAATGCACTGTAATTCTAAAATGTGTTTAAATTCTGAATCCACTTAAAACTGTTGACAGGTTACAGTGATTTTTCTATGTATATACTTGGAGAGTTTTGTGGTCTTGAGCTACCTTGAGTAAGAAATCTTTGAGGACTTTTTTTTTAAAGACAGTGGGGTGGAAGTACATGTACAGCTTTCTTAAATTCTGCCTTGAAATTGCAATGAGTATTAGTGTGTACTTGTACAAAACTTTTTTGTATTATTCCAAGGTATCAATTCAGTTAGAAATAAATATTAATCAATTGATTAGATTAGATTACTTACAGTGTGGAAACAGGCCCTTCGGCCCAACAAGTCCACACCGACCCGCCGAAACGCAACCCACCCAGGCCCATTCCCCTATATTTACCCCTTCACCTAACACTATAGGCAATTTAGCATGGCCAATTCACCTAACCTGCACATTTTTGGACTGTGGGAGGAAACCCACGCAGACACGGGGAGAATGTGCAAACTCTATACTGTCAGTCACCTGAGGCAGGAATTGAACCCGGGTGTCTGGCGCTGCGAGGCAGCAGTGCTAACCACTGTGCCACTGTGCTGCCCTGTGTGCCACCGTGCCGCCCACTGATATTCAAACATAGTCTACAGAGAACTATACCAGGCCATTTGGCCCATCTGACCTGTACTGGTGTTTATCCTCTGCACAAGCCTCCACCCACCCTCTTCCCACTTCCTCCCACTTCACCAAACTTGAATAGAATATCCTTCCACTCCTTTTCCCATCATGTACTGACCGAGTCACCCCTTCAATCCATCCATGTGACTTGCCTCAGCTACTCAGTGGTAATGAGAGCCACATTCTAGGTGAAGTTTTTTTTATGAATACCATAATGCATTTAATATTGACCAATATATTCATAACATCCACAACTGTTTTTCATACAGCTCCGCACTCCAGGCAGATTTTTGACAGGACGGAGATGTGTGGGTGAAAGGGACCACATGAAATATGTCTCATGGCTAGCTCACTGCCTTCCCGTTCACCCTGCCCTGATCTCCGTAAGACAGGAACTGGGTGATAATCAACTCATTCAGAAATGTGGCAACACACCTCTGGAGCAGTTAAGATTAGAACCCAGGCCTCCTCTTTGAGAGGTAGGTACTCTACCACTGCACCACAGTAACGTCTGGAAGAGCTGGGTAGGGCACCACCTGTAGGCCACCTGTCCTAAGGCCTCTTGGGGCCTTTAACTGCCCACTTAAGGCTCTCAACTTGCCTTCACTGCCACTATGGTGTCTCAGTGCATGAACCATAGAAGGTTAGTATGCAGGTACAGCAAGTAATCAGGAAAACTAATAGAATGTTCTTGTTTATTTGAGGGGAATTGAATGCAAGAGTAGACAAAATTATGCTTCAGTTACACAGGATATTGGTGAGCACCCATCTGGAGTATTGTGTACAGTACTGGTCACTGAACTTATAGAAAGACGATAACGCATTAGAAGTAGTTTAGAGAAGGTTTATTAGACTAATACCCAGAATGAGCAGATTGTTGAAACAGGAAAGGCTAGACTAGTTAGGTCTGCTTCCTCTGCAGTTCAGAAGTGACTTTAATTAAAACAATACAATTCTGAGGGATTTGGCTGGTGGGTGTTGCAAGGATATTTCCTCTTGTGGGAGAATGTAGAACTAGGGTCATAGTTGAAAAATAAGTAGTCCTGTGGCACTACTTACAATGCCCACTGCCTCTATTCCTGGTCCTGGTAGGATCTCAAAGCCAAGCCTGCAGATTTACAACAAGTGTAGTACTGTTTAGCAGTTGTATTAAAGTTTTAGCAGGCTGGGATAAACACTTATGTTTTCTCAGTTTTGTACAAATTAGAAATAAGAGTACCTGAAATAATATAATTCTTAGAATACTGAGGGTTTAGCTAGAAGCGTTTTGAATGATGAAGAGCTGCCACCACTTTACAGAGAGGAACTGCACTTCTCTTTTTATCGATAAGTCTTTCCACAAAACTCTGTATGGGTTTAATTGGGTGAGCAAGTATTTTAGAAAGACATTTTTATGATATGATGGGAATGGACTGTAGCGAAATGTAATAACAATTGTAATCTATATGGGACTTGAAAGCAAGCTGAACAAAGGCACCACACTAATTGGAGGTTCAGATGACGTAACCCTTAAGAGCACAGCACAGTCAATTAAAACATCATCTGAACGTTGATATTAGTGCCTTTCCATGTTACATTACAAGCATTTAAATACATTTCAGTATGGCATTAATCAGAACCATCAAATGCTTTAGCGTGCTGATAGAAAGGACAAGAGATTTTGCTTTTGATGTTATGTCCTGCTGAACATGGTTACAATCTTGGAAAGTGTCGGTTTTGAGTTCCCTTTTCATCTTGTGTTTAAAGCCATTTTAAAAGTACCATTAAGGAGAATTTTTATCACTGAGGCATTGCTGGTAAGGTAGCATTTAATGTCACAATTTCACTCCAATATTTTTCATATAAAGTCAGGAGTTCCAACATTTTAGCTCAGAAGGTCAGGCCCTTTGGCTGCAACAGAGCCGCACACAGCTAGCTTCTGAGACAACTCTTTGTCCTGCTCTCATTATATTGTATAGAGTTTGGCACCTTTCCCATCTTGAATACTGATGGTGTCTCCTACATGATCATAAAGGTTGCTGGGCTTTTAATTCTGAGCCACTGGGAATGCTGTTCTGAAACCGGTCAGGTCATTAAAGGGTAGATGAGAGTAGTTTGACTGGACTTCATGTTTGACTTTACCTCCCTCCCTCTGGGCACTGTTGCCTTGAGGCACCTGGTGAAGATTTAAAAGTCATCAGATGGGAGAAGATAATACATCAAATCTATGTCCTTACCACCTCGTTATGGCATTAACACCCTGTGTAAACTAAGCTGCCTTCTAGCTGTAAATCTTCGAGTGTAAGTGACTTTTAATGATTGCTTTGTTGGGTTGTAATGCAATATGGATGATTATCAGTCTATGACATTCAGTCTTACTGTCTCGACTACCTCATAAATGTAAGTAATAGAATCTTGAAGGAAGCAGTAATATTTTACTTGTGTGTGTATTAAATCAAGAGAACTGTATGTTCTGTACATTTTTCTCTCTAATATGACGCTGAAATGAGGGGCAGCCATTTTACATAATTGGCCTCTCCTGATATAATGGGGGCAAGTCTTTTATGCAGCAACAGTACCCTCTCCCTCAGCTTAAAACTCGGGGACAAACTGAGACCCGCTTGGCTAAGTTCTCGTTCCTCAAATCGAGCTATTAGCTCAATCTGTGTGGCACTTTCACTGTTATCAGGGACAAGGAACCTTTCCCCCACCCCCAATGAGAGCAATTGGCCAATCAGGCAGTGCGTAGCTCTCCCACAGAGAGCTGAGATTGCAAGCAACCTGCAATGGAGCCAGACACTTATGTTGGTAAGCCCTGGGTTTCCCCAGGCCAGCCTCCTAGGCTGGTAATGAGAGCGAAGGACTGGGTTCAAGGTCAGGAAGGGTACAGGGGAGTACCTTAATGGGAAAGCCTCCTTTGGGCACAGAGTGCTTAAGCAGCAGGTACTTCCAGCCCACCAACTCCCACAGCTAGCTGGACTACGCCTCCTCCCACCCTCCCTCCTGTAAAAATGCCAGCTCCTGCTCCCTGGAGAATCAGTTCCACCATAGAACATCCTAGATGGCCTACTTCTTCAAAGACCACAATTTCCCCTTCCACGTGGTCCACGATGCCCTCCAGCGGATCACCTCCACCTCCTACACCTCCACCCTTGAGCTCCAACCCTCCAATCGCAACAAGGGCAGAACACCCCCCAGCCCTCACCCTCAACCCCACCAACCTCTGGATACAATGCATCATCCTCGGCCATTTCCGCCCCTACAAACACACCCCACCACCAGAGACATACTTCCCTCCCCACCTCTATCTGCATTCCACAGAGACCATTCCCTCCGCAGCTCCCTTGTTCTGTCCATGCCCCCCACGCTCCCCTCCCGGCACCTTCCCCTGCCGCCTCCATCTGCGCCCACACCTGCCCCCTCACCTCCATCCAAGACCCCAAAGGATCCTTCCACATCCAACAGAGACTTTGCTGCACCTCCACACTTGTCATCTACTGTGTGTTGTTTTTATGTGATCTCCTGTACACTGGGGAGACAGAACACCAACTTTTGGAACGCTTCAGAGAACATCTCCAGGATACACGCACTGAACAACCCCACCGCCCCTGTGGCTGAATACTTCAGCTCTCCCTCCCATTCCGTCAAGAGCTAGCAAGTCCTGGGCCTCCTCTACCACAAATCCAAGCCCCCACCCAACGGCTGGAGGAAGAATGCCTCATTTTCTGCCTTGGGACCCTTTAACCACACAGGATCAATGTGGATTTCACCAGTTTCCTCATCTCCCCTCCCCCACCTTATCTCAGATCCAATCCTCCAATATCCACTCCACCCTCCCCTCCATCCTATCACCATCACCCCCCCCACCTTCCTCTACCTATCGCATTCCCAGCTACCTTCCCCCCAGCCTCAACCTCCCTCCCATTTGTCTCTCAGCCCGCTTGGGCCTCCCCCACAATCCTGATGAAGAGCTTATGGTCGAAACATTGACTCTCCTACTCTTCGGATGCTGCCTATCCAGCCCCACTCTTTTTGACTCTGATCTCTAGCATCTGCAGTCCTCCCTTACTCCTTTCCAGCAGTCAACAATAAAGGCCTTGTTACTTGAAAAAGGAACCCTGTACCCCTGGTAAATTCAAGTGAGGGTGGGAGATAGACCTTTAAGTGGCTATGAATTGGTCTGCTCTGATTTGGTGACTTTGACACCTTCCCCATTGCTGGTGGGGTGACACTGGCAGTAAGTAGGTGACAGGAGTGCTGCCACCACAATGGTACCTGATGTTATGCCCTCTCCACCCACGTGCCAACCAACAATCATGGGAGGAGCATCCCACTTCCAGCCATGTTATGTAGCACTAACCTGTAAAACAGAATATGAATGCAAGACACTTAAAAAAATCTGATATTTCTGGCACATAACATTGTCAGGGCACTAGCAAAGATAAGATTAGCCTTTTGACCACTGAGCTTAAACTGCTGACAAAACAACCTTAGTGAGGTACTTCTCAAAGAATCAGAGTTTTTTTGGCATGCAGTTCCCAGATCCAAAATGCTTGGGGGTTAAAGAAAAACGGTGGGTGTGGCAGTGTTTAAAACCTCTTTGAACAAAAGAAGTTGAGAATTAGCAGACTGGGTGGAAAAAAAATTGAAGTTAAAATAATAAAAATGAGACATGGAGAAGGAGCAGATGAATCGAAATGTTTTCAAGTGGAATTTCTGTTCATTGCTTTATTTCTGAAGCCGATGAAATGAGGTTTGCTCCAGGTATTGATTCAATAAGTACCTGAGGTGCCAAATGGGTAGAACAATGAGATTTACTAGGTTCAGTTTATTACGAAACTCCATCTCGATATGAAATTTCTGACATGGTTGAAATGGTTGAAGTGTTTTAAAATTAGATAGAAAAGATCAGTTTTTACATTAAGATTTGAAGAAGGCAAATTCAGCCTTGCATAACAGATGAAACAAACATTTTTCCAACATGTTATCTGCTTCAGTTTTTTCAGACAATTCTGATTTTTATCAACGAGCGTAAAGAACCATTTCATAAGATTCTGTTCTCTGGTGAAGCATCAGGAACGATTTCCATGTGGCACATTCCTGATGTTCCAATGGCCAACCGTGATGGTTCCCCTCAAGGTAAAAATGAATTTTGCCAGAACCTGATTTTCTGATTGATTTTCTTTCATCGATGAAGAAAAGAAAATCAAACTAAATGCATGAAAATCCAATAATAATTGTAATACCATCCTCTAAGCTAGAAATATAAAAGTATTTTCGCATTTTTCTGGTAATTGGTTTTATTTCTGTAGTTATACATGCTGATATATAATGTGGAAACTTGTCTATGTTGAATTCATTCAAGTTTCAAAATTTGCCAGGTCTCTTCATTTTTTTTTATTTTGCTGCTTGAAATTGTGCTTTGTATTTAAAGTCATAGTCATAAAGTCATAGAGATGTACAGCATGGAAACAGACCCTTTGTTCCAACCCGTCCATGCTGACCAGATATCCCAACCCAGTCAAGTTCCATCTGCCAGTACCCGGCCCATATCCCTCCAAACCCTTCCTATTCATATACACATCCAAATGCCTTTTAAATGTGGCAATTGTACCAGCCTCCACCACTTCCTCTGGCAGCTCATTCCATACATGTACCACCCTCTGTGTGAAAAAGTTGCCCCTTAGATGTCTTTTATATCTTTCCCCTCTTACCCTAAACCTATGCCCTCTACTTCTGGACTCCCCAACCCCAGGTAAAGACCTTGTCTATTTATCCTATCCATGCCCCTCATGATTTTATAAACCTCTATAAGGTCACCCCTCAGCCTCTGACGCTCCAGGGAAAAAAGCCCCGGCCTGTTCAGCCTCTCCCTATAGCTCAAATCCTCCAACCCTGGCAACATCTTTGTAAATCTTTTCTGAACCCTTTGAGGTTTCACAACATCTTTCTGACAGGAAGGAGACCAGAATTGCACGCAATATTCCAACAGTGGCCTAACCAATGTCCTGTACAGCCACAACATGACCTCCTAACTCCTGAATAAGTCCTGCTGAGATTTGCTTTCCCAAAATGCAGCACCTTGCATTTATCTGAATTACACTCCATCTGCCACTTCTCAACCCAGTAACCTTCTTTGCTGTCCACTACACCTTCAATTTTGGTGTCTTCTGCAAACTTATTAGCTGTACCTCTTATGCTCGCATCCAAATCATTTATGTAAATGACAAAAAGTAGAGGACCCAGCACCGATCCTTGTGGCACTCCACAGGTCACAGGCCTCCAGTCTGAAAAACAACCCTTCACCACCATCCTCTGTCTTCTACCTTTGAGTCAGTTCTATATCCAAATGGTTAGTTCTCCCTGTATACCGTGAGATCTAACCCGATTTTATCGTTTGTTTTATGCGTTCATGGGACATGACATTGCTGGCCAGGTCAGCATTTATTGCCTGTCCCTAATTGCCCAGAGGACAGTTAAGAGTCAATCACTTTGCTGCAGGTCTGGAGTCACATGTAGACCACACCAGGTATGGATAGCAGATTTCCTTCCCTAAAGGACATTAGTGAACCAGACTGGTCTTTCTGACAATCAACAATAGTTTCACGTCATCATTAGATCCTTAATTCCAAATTTTGCTTTGTTGAATTAAAAATTCCACCATTGTCGGATTTGAGCACAGGTCGCTAGAACATAGTGAGAGGACAGGTAGTCAATACGCTGGAGACCAAGTGAACTGAAGGACCTTCTTTTACCTGTACATTTCTTATGTTAAACTTTCAGAAATTCAGATAGCTACGACGTTGAGTCTTCAAGAAGCATTTGAACAACATAAGATCTTGACGGAAGAAATAACTGGCCAGCTTGGTGTACTCCCAAACGGAATCCAAACTGGTTTGATTACCGCTAGTGTCTATATTCCCAATCTCGATAACCTGGTTTGTGGATGTGAAAATGGGAGAATTATAATTACCCTTGGCTTGCATGCTGCCCGGGCTCAACTCCTGGTGGAACACTCCTTGTTGAAAGGTATTGATCTTGTTACAAATATTATAGCTTTTTTAAAACACTCACTGTCCAACAATCCAAATTACCCAACTGATGTATTCATTTATTTGTGGCTATTGTGGCTGAAAGCCTTCTACATTTGAATTGCACCTTGGTTTTAGGTTCCTTATAGCTTCACACTTAATACTTCAAAACCTTAATTATTCCCCCACCTCCTTCACTCTCCAGCCTCATTTCTAATAGATAATGGAAATTGCCATTTAATTACAACAGGGCAGGAAGTAAAATAGTGTAAAGACAAATATGTGGTAAATAATAACATAAACTTTGTCTGCAACTTTATTTGAGAAACCAAAAGGCTGTGTGTGATGAGACAATATCTCTCACCCTTGTCCTGTGAAACCCCAGGCAGACATTGAGAAAGGCAAATGATAGGTAGTGGTGCTTCCCTGGTATATTTGACTTCTCCACCAGTTAACTAGATTTGTGAGGAAAGTAACACAAAATAACTACTTTATGTTACAAAATGAAACCAGAAAATCGGGGATATCCTGCTGAATTTACAAAATGAAGCTTAGTCACATAACAAGTCTAAAAAGATTAGAAAATGTCAACCTCAATTTATCTTCAGCCATTGTCCTAGGGAGTGTCACTGGCTTTTGCAAGATCAGCTCAGAAATGAGTAAGTTGGATTTTCTGGTCAAAATGAAAGTTAGTCAACAGCAAACTACTCATCGAAATATGATGGGTTTCTATCCCCAAACATTACAACAGCACCAAGCACACATTGTATTTATATAGCACCCTCAATGGAATAAACTATGTCAGGGTGTTCCATGGAATTGTCATAAAGCAAAATTTATCATTAATTGGCTTAATGATAGGCTAGGTGGCCAAATCTTGATTGATGTGGTAGGTTTTAAACAGCTTCCTACAAGAGGCAAGTAAGGTTGAGAGATGTCAATGGTTTAGGAGGGAATCCCAGAATTTAGGACTTTAGTCACTAAAGGTATGATCACCAATGTGGAGACATTAAAATTTTGGATTCTCAATAGACCAGAATTAGATAGGTGCATATATCTCAAAGGGCTAGAAAAGATTACGGAAATAGGGAGGGATGAGGCTATACAGGAATTTAAAAAATGATAACTTTTAAAATTTTGACTTGCTGTGAAAAATTACATGTTCAGACAGACAGATAAGCAGATAATTTCCAGTTTTATCTTCCATTAGCTGTACAAACCGAAAGTTTAAATACTCATCAATAGGTTATTTGCAAATTGAGAGGAAAATTTCATGAATACAGAACTCCATGTGCTCAGCAGGTAAAAATCTTCCACGTGTTATTTTCGTTAAGATGTTTAATGTCTTCAAGCAAGCTTTCCTGTATATTTATTGTTAGCTAAGGGCTCAAGATAATTCAAACACGGCAAGCATGAATTGAATCTGAATTCACGAGCCGCTTTTAAAATATGGCTGAGAGCGATTTCAATATTTCTGAGTACATTATAATTAATGCCTGAATCTACAGTTTTATGACTGAGATAGCTGACCTGATTTCCTTTTAGATATGTATTTTGTTGACGAGATGGTGTTTGTTTTTGCGGAGCGATGAAGTAAAAATTTCCCATTCGTTCTGAGGTCAGCAGTGAAAAGTTTTAAAATCTGCTTAAATTTAATCTGTATTAATTTGTAACTCACTTAGTGCACACTAAACATTTTACAGGTCAAACAGAGACTTCTCCTGAGTTCATGAAAGAAAATCTCTTACTTTGAGACACTGGTAATTGCATCAACTGCATGGGAAAATGTTACCAAATCTAATATACGGTTTGCCGCGTCACATTGTTTCTAATGGGTGGGCATGTAGCAGATCACTCAGGAAGTTCAAGTTTCGGTGGCAACATGTATGTTGTAGACTGGGTCCATGAATAGGGATGGTCGAGGCTCAAATTTCTTTCAGTCACTTAGTTAAGACCATAAGAAACAGGAGTGGAAGTCAGGCCATTCGGCCCATCGAGTTCACTCCGCCATTCAATCAAGGCTGATGGACATTTCAATGCCACTTACCCGCACTCTCCCTGTCTCCCTTAATTTCTTGCGAGATTAAGAATTTATCAATCTCTGCCTTGAAGACATTTAACATCATGGCCTCCACTGCGCTCCATGGCAATGAATTCCACAGGCCTATCACTCTCACTGACATGTGTTGGAAAGAATCGATGCTCAGCCTGTTAGTTACTTATGGACACAGCTCCCTTGATCATCAAGACCTTGGCTTGATCTTGATGAATCCAAAACTTCCTCGCCCAGAGACAGAGATGCTACCCACTTCAGCACAAGACCTCCTTTTTCTTAATACAGTATTACAAAATCCAATTTTGAGGCAAGGCAGATTTAGTTAGATAAAATGAATTGTTATAACTCTTTAATTGGATAACTTAAGAGTAAGGATAAATAGGCAGGAGAGCTTCTAGTACTTGATAAGTATGTTGTCACTGAGGTGGTGAATCGAGAGAGGGTCTCTGTACTTGTAGTGTTTGATTTTGTGAATAAATCCAAGTTGAATAAAGATGGACTCTGCCTCTATTCCTGATGAAGGGTTTTTGCCCGAAACGTTGATTTTCCTGCTCCTCAGATGCTACCTGAACTGCTGTGCTTTTCCAGCACCACTCTAATCCAGAATCTGGTTTCCAGCATCTGCAGTCATTGTTTTTACCTTGTTGAAAGCATATCCAATATTTATTAATTTATTAATTCATGGGATGTGGGCCTCGCTGGCTCTCCAGCATTTATTGCACATCCCTAATTACCCTTAGTGATAAACCATATTCTTGAACTGCTGATGTCGGGGCGATGGTGTAAGTATATCCATAATGCTGTTAGGAACAAAGGAACGATGATAGTGAAGGGACGACGATGAACAATAAAATCACAAGAATCATAGGAAACCTACCCACAGGTTTGTGTTAAGCTGAGCTCCGAGGTAGCCAAGGAAGCCCTGTGTAACCCAATTTGCTTACAAATGTGTTCTGTGTCAAAAAAAATGAAAACACAGTGATGCAGGAAATATGTGAAATGTCTTTATTTTTTTCAATTTGTTCACACCTTACAATGGCCTGACCTTGGGCAGCAAAAGACATTGAAAAACATTGGGACTTAACTCAGGAAAAACTCAGTAATCTTTTTCTACTTAATGTGTTATCTCCAGATGAGTTACAGTCAGATATGTTTTCCATGTTTTCACACTTCAGTGCAAAATCTTGGATCATGTCTATAGCCTTTGCGGTTGTAGCATGTGAATGGGTGGGCTTTCATCAGACTCTTCGGGGTGATCATCTTCCTTTATTTCTGTTGCTGCATTTTGTTAGCACACCTGATCCATGCCTTAGTGTGAATATTTTGATATTCACAAAGGTACTACTAGACACGTCAGATCCCAGCATGACAGTTAACAACAGAATAGAAGTTTATTACACAAAAGAACAAATAAAACAAACAAAGCTACCTCAGTATCTTTGACATGAAAAACAATTTCAAAATGCACATCAAAACTGTTTCCCAACATTATCTCTTACACAGTCTCAAATTCAGAGAAGAATTACCAGGTATCTCAACTCCGCAAGATTCAACTTAACCAACTCATTCTAAGTTGTCTCTTGCAGACTGTGGTAACAGGTCAATGAGTCTTTTCCTAATCTGCTTACATGAACTTTTCACAGATTTGCGAGCCTGAACTTTCTCAGTTCTAGTGCTCTGCAGATTTCCAACCAAATCTCTTGTTTGAAAATTTCATAAGCTGTATTCCCTGAACTGGCCTGAATCCTTCTTTTAAACTAGCTTCCAAACTCAAGACAGCTGTCTTCTGAGCTGAATTACAGTTCTACCTTTCCAACTGCATTTATAAAGAAGACTTGAGTTATTTTAGAGAGAACAAGGCAAGTTGTTTAATATTTGAATAGGAGTTAGAGAAGGGGTTTGCAAATAAAAACAACTTGGCAACAGTTCCTGTTTCTGCAATGCCTATTATATACAGAACCTCAATGAAAGTACTCAAAAAATAAAGAAGACTTGCTCTTGATTCTTCTGAACTGAAAACAAAGTGAATGGCCTTACATGTTTACTGTACCTGCCATAAATAGCATAATATTAACAACTTTCTATTAACACCACAGCAGGTTACAACCAGCTGCTCTCTGACACAGACTGGATTAGGTCACTGTTCCAGAAGGATTCTCTCATCTTTGTTTATTTTAAAGAAAACCTTTCACAAAAGTAAAAATTAAACTATGCCACTTTTGGATGTAGGTTTGCTCGCTGAGCTGAAAGGTTCATTTCCAGACATTTTGTTACCTTACTAGGTAACATCTTCAGTGGACCTCATGTGAAGCAATGCTGAAAATTCCTGCTTTCTATTTATAGGTTTGAGCAAACCTACATCCAAAACCTCAACCTGAGCTACAAATCTTCTCAAAACTCGCTGAAACTATGCTACTATTTTGAAATCCAATCCCCACAAATGATATTATTTTATATCCAGCTTTTATTTCACCTCTCAAAAGAAGCAGCAATGTTTTGATGCTGTACATGTTTATATCAGTGACATACTTTTTTATTTCTTCACTTTCCACTATTAAATTGTTAAACATGAGAGGGAACCTGGTAAGAGTCTTTAAACAGTCTTGTTTTATCCGAGTTAAAAGTATCTCTTGATGCATACTCTCTCAGGAAGTGGGTGTGACCATTCTGCAGCCATTGTTGTAAACTTTCCTGTGACTTCATGCTGTAGTGTAGCCTAATACTGCACTGATTGGTTAGTGCAGTTTTATGCTGGGGGGCTGAGAGAAAAATGGAAGGGGTGTGAACTTGGGGGAAAGGTAGCTGAGAATGCGATAGGCAGACGAAGGTGGGGGAGAAGGTGATAGATCGGAGAGGACGGTGGAGTGGATGGATGGGAAAGGTGATGGACAGTTCAAGAGGGTGGTGTCGAGTTGGAAGCTTGGGACTGGGATAACATGGGGGGAGGGGAAATGAGGAAACTGATGAAATCCACATTGATCCCTTGTGGTTGCAGGGTCCCAAGGCGGAATATGAGGCGTTCTTCCTCCATGAGTCGGGTGGTTAGGGTTTGGCGATGGAGGAGGCCCAGGACCTGCATGTCCTTGATGGAGTGGGACGGGGAGTTGAAATGTTCAGCCATGGGGAGGTGGGTTTAGTTGGTGTGGGTGTCCCAGTGATGTTCTCTGATACGATCCACAAGTTGGCGTCCTGTCTCCCCAATGTAGAGGGGACCACATCGGGTGCTACAGATACAGTAGATGACATTGGTGGAGGTACAGCTCCTGTCCCCCTTAGTCCAGGAACTCCCCACCTACGTTCAGGATACCAGCCTTGCCCTTCACCTCCTCCAAGACTTTAGTTTCCCCAGAATCCAACATCTTATCTTACCAAGGACATCCAGTCCCTGTACACATTGATCTGCCATGACAAAGGTCTCCAAGCCCTCCATTTCTTCCTCTCACGCCGCTCCAATCAGTACCCTTCCACTGACACTCTCATCCACCTGGCTAAACTGGTCCTCACCCTCAAAACCTTCTCCTTCCAATCCTCCCACTTGCTCCAAACCAAAGGGGTAGCCATGGGCACCCACATGGGCCCCAGCTATGCCTGCCTCTTTGTGCGATACGTGGAACAGTCCACCTTCTGGCAACACCCCCTACCTGTTCCTCCGCTACATTGATGACTGTACCGACGCCACTTTGTGCTCCCACAAGGAGGTTAACCAGTTCATCAACTTCAGTAACCCCTTTCATCCTGACCTCAAATTCACCTGGACCATCTCGGACACCTCCCTCCCCTTTCTGGACCTCTCCATCACTGTCTCCAGTGACCAATTAATCACGGACATCTACTACAAGCCCACTGACTCCCACTGCTACCTAGACCATACCTCCTCCCACCTTACCGCCTGTAAAAATGCCATCCCTTATCCCCAATTCCTTTGCCTCCACTTCTTCTGTTCCCAGGATGACCAATTCCACCTTAGAAAATCCCAGATGGCCTCCTTCTGCAAAGATCGTAATTTCCCCTCCCATGTGGTTGACAATGCCCTCCAGCGTATCTCCTCCACTTCGCGCATGTCCGCCCTCGAACCCAACCCTCCCAATGCAACAAGGACAGAACCCCCCAGTCCTCAGCTCCCACCCCACCAACTTCCACATATACGTCATCATCCTCCGCCATTTCCGCCACTTCCAGACGGACCCTACCCCCAGAGACGTAATTCCCTCCCCATCCATATCAGCGTTCCGGAGAAAGCATTCCCTCTGCGACTCCCTCATTGGATCCACACCCGCACCAGCCCACACCCCACTCCTAGCCCCTATCCCTGCCACCAGAGGAAGTGCAAAACCTGTGCCTGCACCTCCCCCTCCATTCAAGGCCTCCAAGGATCCTTCCACATCTGACAGAAATTCACCTGCTCCTCCACCAATGTCATCTACTGTATCGGTTGCACCCGATGTGGTCTCCTCTACATCGGGGAGACAGGACACCTACTTGCAGATCGTTTCAGAGAACATTTCTGGGACACCTGCACCAACTAACCCCACTGCCCTGTGGCTGAACATTTCAACTCCCCCTCCCACTCCGCCAAGGACATGCGGGTCCTGGGCTCCTCCATCGCCAAACCCTAACCACCCGACACCTGGAGGAAGAGCGCCTCATATTCCGCCTTGTGACCAACCCCACCCCCTCCCATTTATTTCTCAGACCCCTGGCCCACAAGCATCATTCCTGATGAAGGGCTTATGACCGAAACGTCAATTCTCTTGCTCCTCGGATGCTGCCTGACCTGCTGTGCATTTCCAGCACCATACTCTCGACCCCACAACTCCTACTTGACAGTATACCATTGTCCCACCGCCTTTGACAGGTATGCTTTGATGATGAGATAGGGAAGGTGATAGTGGTTTCTGAGATACAGTCGTATTCATGGAATTGGACCTTATGGACAATGTCAAGCTGTTGGCTAATCTAAGGAATTTGCTTCCAATTTAGATACAAGAAGGTATTTGCAAGTTGAAAGGGCTAGGTTTCCAGGGCCAAGGTAATTCCTTCCTTTTGGCTTTGCAGTGGTTTTAATACTGCTGTGTGGATTGTGAGACCATTTCAGAGGGCATCTTGAAATCAGCCACACTGCTATGGGGCTGGAGTCACATGTCAGCCAGCTGAGTTAAGAATGGCAGATGTCCTTCCCTGAAGGCAGATGGGTTTCACAACATTTGGCAATGGTCTTGTGGTCTCAATTAGACTCACTTTTCATTGCAGATGTATTCACTGAATTTAAATTTCACCATCTGGCATGGTGGGATTGAAATCTATATCCCAAGAACATTAGCCTGGGTTGCTGGACTAGTAATATTGCAAGGAGAAAGTGAGGACTGCAGATGCTGGAGATCAGAGCTGAAAATGTGTTGCTGGAAAAGCGCAGCAGGTCAGGCAGCATCCAAGGAGCAGGAGAATCGACATTTCGGGCATAAGCCCTTCTTCAGGAATGAGTAATATTTGAACTATACTACTCCCTCCCGTTTTGATGCCATTAAATGTAGGGGTTTTCAAAAGAGCAGAGTGAGAGGAGCATAGTCATCTTGGAGGATTGAGGGGCCAGAGGAGGTTATCGAGTCAAGATCAGTTAGAGGTCAGTAATTTTCTTAAAAATTTCAAGTGAAGGATGAGGTGCCCAATTTTATTTCTCTCCATTTTCTAGAGGTGAGAGAAATGTAACATTTAAGAAGCATTTGGATGGGTATATGAATAGGAAGGGTTTGGAGGGATATGGGCCAGATGCTGGCAGGTGGGACTAGATTGGGTTGGGATATCTGATCGGCATGGACGGGTTGGACCGAAGGGTCTGTTTCCATGCTGTACATCACTATGACTCCATGACTGTATGTGACTGTTCTTGACATCAAGGTAGTATTTGACGGAGTCTGGGACCAAATACTCCCAGTAAAATGATCAATGGGTACGTTTTTCAATGGTGGAAGTGATGCCAGGTATAGGGGTAGTTGCGTGGGGCTACTGCAGCCACAAGGATCTCTGTGTATGTGTTCTCAAAGGCAGTATCTAACCATCTCCAGCTGCTACATCAATGACCTTCCCTCTTTTCTGAAGCCAGACATGAGACTGTCCACTGATGGTTACACACAAAGGCCAGCTCCATTCATTGTTCCTCAGATAATAAAGAATTTTATGCCATGTGCATCATGATCTGAAAAAGTATTTGTTGGTTAATGGCAAGAACAAGCATATTTCCGACCCGCTTGACACTCACTGGCATCACCAAGTCCCTCACCACCAATATCCAGGGGTATCTGTTCACTACCTGCCACCACTCTGTACAATAGAAGGGAAAGGCTTCATATTCTGTCTCAAGTGGCCTACCTCTTGACAGTTCAAACCTACAAGGCCCAAGTGAGGAGTATGATGGAACAGTCTCCAGTTTGCTAGATGTTACCTACTACAATGACATTCAAGAAGCTCAACACCATCCAGGATGAAGGAGCCCACAAGGTAGACATGCCAAACACCAGATTCAAGATGCACTTCTCCAGAGCTGGTGTATTGTTGATCACATTGTATATTGCCTATAACATGTATTGTAGCAAGACACCATTGTAGGTAGCATCGATCAAACCTAAAATGCCCACTTGCTATATCTTTATTTACCACTAGTACCAGCACATGGTATTCCAGTTTGGACTGTTCACTGCCACCGGTCCTCCTTTCTCTGTGCTGAGTCTAGGTCCTATCTAAGTATCAGTAGAGGCAAATAGTCCATTGGTGAGTCTGAACAGAAGAGGTGCTTGCCTTGCATAATAAAGTAGGTTGATTGCATGATAGTGATAAATACAGTTTACATTAACTTGCTCGGTATAATCACTAAGGATGCTTGGGAACTATATGAAACATATCATCTCCCTTTGGGAACCTGTACTGAACTCTTTAGTGTCCACTCACAGACTGTGTAGCGTCTTTGAAATGGTTGACGCTCAACATTTAACTCTTTCCAAACTATTACCTTGCACAATGCCACTGTGTAAAAGGCAGTTAGGACACATGAATTTCACATTTCTAAGTTCCTTTCCAACTCACACACCAATTTGTCTTGGACTTCTATCACCGTTCCTTCATTGTGGTTGGATCAAATTCATGCGTCTATATATCTGGCAACACAAGGGATCACTTTCACCAAATTGATACAATGGTTCAAGAATGTCCCAAGAATGAATAAAAGGCTACACTTAGGGGCACAAGGCGTTAACTTAATTTAACAGTACTAGCAATGCCTTTTTCACTCTTCTATGTACCATGGGATCTGTTAAATGAATTTTCCTCATGTTGTCAAGAACAAAAGGATATATGTTTGCAGGCTGCACATTGTTACTTGCTAGAGGGAGCTATAATGTGGACACTTTGATGTTATTTGTAGCTTGCAACTGTACTGAAAAAAAATCCCCTAGAAATAGTGAACATAATAATGCCAATTAGATTTCACCTAGTAAAATGGTGATTTTTAATCCCCCTCCCATGCAATTTTAAGATGTTGACCTGGAGCTGTCAGGTGAGGTGTCTGCAAAGTGTCTGCTTTGGTAGAAAGGGCTTTGTTTCAAACATTGAAAATCCAATTCTAAGATTAAAAGGCATTTGTTCTTTCAGCCTGGTTACCCCACAGGATTCTGGTGGGTCACTGTGCTAAAGTCACCTGTCTCCTCCACCCATGCAATAAATCTGCGACCTTTGACACCAGCTGGTTGGTCTCTGGGGACGAGGATTCGAATGTGATCTGGTGGAATATGTTCAAAGGAGAAGTTCTGCACAAATTTGTGTTGCACGCAGGCCCAGTACTGAACCTGTCAGTATGTCCAGAAGACTGCAGTGTAAGTACTGATAAAAACAGAAGTAAATAAATGTTCCCACACTGTAGACTCGACTGAATTATGACATATTGGGACAATAATAAACCATTGATTTACTGATGATAAAATCATGATATTGATGTTGATATAAAAATGTTGTATATTAAGCATTTTTATTACTGTATTTAACATTTTAATAGGTTTTAAATGGATGTAATGTGCATTGTAATGGTGTGTATACAATCATTTCTTTGCTAGATATACTCATTGGAAAGCACATCAATATATTTGCTGGCGCAGTGCCTAACATAACTAAGGCTTTGTGTCCCAGAGCAGAATTCTGCACAGGGCTCACATTCACGGCTACGATAACTATAATCACTTCCCTCTCTGCAGTACCAAGCTGTGCCAATTACAAATACATTCTATAATGGCATAAGGAAGCAGCTATTTCATTTTCTGTGCAAGATTTCAGTCTAGGCACGGTAGGGGGGTTATAATTGGCAGCAGCACATCTGGGTCAAAGAAACAAAAACAGCAGGGTCCCAGATTCTAATTGTTATCCAGCTGCCAGTGCTGGACATGTCTCTCATTGGGTGAGGGCAGGAGCGACTCCATTGTGACAACAAAAAGCTAACACTATGCATTTGTATGAAGATTCAGTCATTTGGGAGTGAGGGATTTGAGGATGACTGCTGGTTTGAACCATGCCTAACCCAGGCGACGATGGTTTGGGAAAGGGAGGGAAGAGGGGGTTATTAAGGGCTTCTGTGAATTTTTATTGTTGATGAAAATACTACTGGAACTGAACCAGGTTCTTTGCTCTTTGCTGCTGCTTGTTTAGTTTTGCACTTGTCAAAGAGCAACAATTGTAACATAAAACAAAGAACTGCAGATGCTGAACATCTGACACATTATCAGGAATTACTGGAGTAACTCAGCAGATCTGGCAACGTCTGTGGAGAGAAAGTAGTTACATGGAGTAGAGTCCAGTGACCCTTCTTCAGAACTGGACTAATCAGAAGATCTGAAGAAGGGTCACTGGACTCGAAACATCAACTCTGTATCTCTCTTCACAAATGTGAGTAGACCTGTTGGGTTTCTCAGGCAAATTCTGGGTTTTTTAAAATTCATTCATGGAATGAGACTGTAGCTGGCTAGGCCAGCATTTATTGCCCATCCCTAATTGCCCAGAGGGCAGTTAAGAGTCAACCACATTGCTGTGGGTCTGGAGTCACATATAGGCAAGACCAGGTAAGGATGGCAGATTCCTTCCTTAAAGGATCAGATGGGTTTTTCCTGACAATTGTCAATGGATTCATGGTCGTCATTTGACTTTTAATTCCAGATTTTTTAAAAGCTTAAATTTAAAGTCTACCATCTGCTGTGACAGGATGTGAGCCCAGGTGACCTGAACATTACCTGGGTCGCTGGATAAACAGTCCAGTGATAATGCTACTAGGCGATCAGCTCCCCATACCATTCTGATGTTCTGTTTCCAAGAGATGTGCAAGTCAATGTTTCTTTGCATTCCCCACAATTAAGATGTGATTCTTTTTGACATTTGCTTCATAAAGACTAAACATGTCACTCACTTTATTTCATTAGCCAGAGATACACCAGTGCATTTGCTGTTTAGCAAATGATAATTCTGTCACGTTGTTGAGTCTTCAATACCGAACATCCTTGATGCATGCAAGAAAACATCTTTCACCAGTGAAGCTAATAAAATGGCGTCCAGCAGAAGACCTCCTTGTAGTTGGATGTGATGATGGAGCAGCATATGTTTGGGACGTTGAGACTGGTATGCAAAAATCTCCTGAATCCTATTGAGGCTTTCTACAAACTCTTCTGCTGAATTTTGCTTAGCACAGGTGATCGATTTCTGCAGATAAATTTGCATCAGGATGTTTGAAATTTAGTCTTGCGTGCTGACAATACTAATGATTCTATTACAAAGAGTAAGTATAATAAAAATACCAGGTAACTTTACACACATTAACATTCTAATCCTGTGACATAGATTTCTGGCCTTTGTTCAACAACATTAATTTGAATTTATACAACACTACAAACAGTGAAGTTCTCCAAAGTGCTTTGCAGGAACATTTTTCCACCAAAACTGGGCACCGAGCCATATAAGAAGATATAATTAATGCTGACTAAAGATTTGGCCAAGGGATAGGTTTTAAGAAACATTTCAGTGTTGCCGAGAGATTAGAGAAGCAGAGGGGTTTTATAGAATGAGTTCGAGTATAGGCGGCTGCTGATGGTGTGGCACTAAAATAGCGTGGTACAAGAGACCGCAACCGCAAAATTCTCCAAAGTTTGGAGGAAGTTACAGAGATGGGAAGGTGTTTGGGCCATGGAAAGATTTCACACGTATTTTGTTAATCTTACAGTTGAGGTGCTATTTGCGATCACTTTCATAATGATAATTATGCATGATACAGATACGTCCTGGCAAGAATATAAATTGATGTGGAACTCACCTCCATCTGTCTGAAGATTAAAGCTAAGACTTGAAATCTTACTCCCTGATATCATGGAAACAGGGTAAATCAGCCTGCAAATGTTTAAATTTCAGGGATATACAATTCATCTTGTATCATGAGTCGCAGTCTGATTCATTTACGCATGTTAGCTGTTAAATATATTCAAACACAGACCCTGCACATTGTAGGGAAAAGCATTTGTCTATACGTTGCACCTTTGTCATTGAGGAAAAGCTTGTAGAGCACTCAGTCCACAAGCATTGGCCTCATTGTGATTTTGTTTCGATGTCCTTGAATAAACCGTACTATAAAGTTGTATTTTGTATCTTTAAGCAGCTTCATTCAGTTCACAGCCCTTCTCAAGAGTGTCAGCTTGGTCTTTATATTGTTCCCCAGCTGTTACTCTGTTAGCTGCAGGGAATTGACAAATAAACCTGTGCTTGCAATTACCACGCTGAAATCTCTGTGGGTGTGTCGTATTAACAATATTCCAGATATCTTGCTGTGATTCTTTTAGTCTAAGTGCAGAATGCATTTTGCCATTCTGCTAATTTGTTTCTCCAAATTATTTCAACTGAAGTTGCATTAAGTTGTGTCTCTTGACATTCAATGGCGTTGTCATTAATGAATGCTGTCGTCATCAACATTCTGGAGGTTACCATTGACCAGAAACTTAATAGAACTGTGGCCACAATAATACTGTATCTATGAGAGTGGGTCAGAGTATGGGAAACCTGTTGTAGTTAACTCACCTCCTAACTCTGCACTGCCCCACCCCCACCCTTGATTAGCGGGCCGATATCCATAATCTAAATGAGGCAGTAACAGACTTGCAGAGATTTACAAAGATTTTATTATAAATCTATAGTTTAGCACTAACATCAGTTTCCAATGTTCACTTCTGGACCATTTCCCTGGAGTCCAGAGCTGAGCTCTCCAGTGGGGAGGAACCCAGCTCATATTTGTTAAACCAACCTGATTGGCAATATTGTGACACACACTGCAAGTGGGACGGAAACCCAAAGAAGCCAGCTTTTTAAAAAAACTTTATTTTTAGAACCATCCTCCAATTAATTAAAATACCTAATTGAAAAGTTACCAACCTGATGAAGGGCTTATGCCCAAAATGTCGACTCCCATGCTCCTCAGGTGCTGCCTGACTGGCTGTGCTTTTCCAGCGCCACACTTTTTGACTCTGACCTCCAGTGTCTGCAGTCCTCACTATCTCCAAGTTACCAACTCTGCCCACTACAGGAGCGTGGAGTGTTCTGAGGAGATAATGCACTCCAGCTCTCAAGAATCCAGCTCTCATTATAGAAGAACCTTGATTATCTAAACAACGCGGGCAGTAAGTATTTTGTTTGGATAATCGAATGTTCGGGTAACAGCTTAGCCAAGCATTGGGACCTTGTGATCTTGTTTGGATAATCTGAAATGTGGATAATCAACATTTGGATAATCGAGGTTCCTCTATATACACTGACACAACAATAATCCTATTATTTACTGACACCTATGAAACCAGGAGGGGGTCAGTTGATCAAATATTCCGGATAATAAAGAGGTCCACATAATCAATGTAAAAACACACAGTTAGTAACAGAAACGTAATGCAGAGGGTATTCAGATCACTGTTATTCTTTATTTACAACATAAATCACTTAAATAATAATGCAACTTTGCCCTAAATAAAACTTAGCAGCAGAGAGCCTTCTCACTCGCACCCTCAACTGACCACTTGGATGTCATGGAGATCCCAATGATACAGTAAACTTCTGATATTTGAAATTATTAGCGAGTTTTGAGAAGATTAGTAACTCAGGTTGAGGTTCTGGATGTAAGTTTGCTTGCTGAGCTGGAAGGTTCATTTTCAGACATTTCATCATCATACTTGGTAACATCTTCAGTGAGCCTCCGAATGAAGCACTGGTCATGTAGCCCACGTCCTATTTATATGTTTGAGTTTCCTTGTGTTGGCGATGTCATTTCCTGTGGTGATATCATTTCCTATGGTGATGTCATTGCCTGTTCTTTTTCTCAGGGGTGGTAAATGTGATCCAAGTCAATGTGTTTGTTGATATCAAACACAATTGTATGATAACAAATTGTACATTTGTTGACGTACAATTCATGTCTGATAACGCAACCATGTGCATTTTTAAAGTAGATTACTTACTGTGTGGAAACAGGCCCTTCGGCCCAACAAGTCCACACTGACCCGCCGAAGCACAACCCACCCAGACCCATTCCCCTACATTTACCCCTTCACCTAACACTAAGGGCAATTTAGCATGGCCAATTCACCTAACTTGCACATTTTTAGATTGTGGGAGGAAACCGGAGCAAACCCACGCAGACACGGGGAGAATGTGCAAACTCCACACAGAGAGTCGCCTGAGGTGGGAATTGAATCCGGGTCTTTGGTGCTGTGGGGCAGCAGTGCTAACCACTGTGCCACTATGCCATGTTTGGATGAGAATGGGTTGTGACACACATGTGTCTGTGTGAGAGAGATTGCCCTTGGGTTAAAAGGATACCAAATGTTTGTGCATATTCATGTGTGGGCGAGATGGGGAAGATGTACTTGCATTTCCCCTGTGGGACAGTCTAGGACCAGAGGGTATAATCTCAGAATAAGAGGGATGAGAATTCAGAGGGTAGTGAATCTGTGGAACTTATTATCACAGAGGGCTATAGAGGCTGGGTGATTATGTATATTCACGGGTGAGTAAGACAGGTTTTTAATCTGTAAGGGAATCAAGGATTATGGGGAAAGGGCAGGGAAGTGGATTTGAGGATTATCAGATCAGCCATGAATCCATTGAATGGCACAGTAAACTCAGTGGGCTGAATGGCATATGTCTGTTCCACATTTATGATCTAATGGTGAAGATGGGTGCGCATGAAAGTGTGGCCAGTGCAGGTCTATGGGAGTGTGTGGTAAAGACCTTGAACATAGTTGAAGGAAAGACAGAGAGTGGATGCATGAGGGGGAGTGGATGTGTGTGAGCATGACAGTGAAACCAAAGAGGAACTATGTGGAAAAGGCCTAGAGAGAGAAAATATGTAAGTGTGCCTGAAAGGGATACAGCTTACTATAATGTAAGAACAGATAAACTGCAGTAGAAATGTACGTAATGAGGGAGAACAGGATAGAGACTTTTTTTTTAAAAAATGAATTTTATGTTTGAAATTCCTAGGTTCTATCTCCTTCAGTCAGAATAATATTGAAGTAGCTTTCTGGCTGGTTTCTATAGCAACCAGTCATATAGTCACCATCTACATAGCTTACTGTATGGATTTTTGATAAAGGAGGCATCTGCTAAGAAGTCTGATGGTTGTTACTGTAACTAAATGGTAAATTTGAAAGAGGCAAATTATAGTTACTTGTATTAATAAAAATCCACTTTGAATTGAAACCAAGATACCAAATTCTTCATGTTATAATTTCTACATTCTGCTGTTGGTCAATGTGAATTAGTTGAGCTAAATTATTTGTTTCTGTGCTTTTCTATGTAAAATGCTCACGTTGTTATAAAGAAAGGACTGCATTTACATAGCACCTTTCTTAATCAAGGGGTGTTTAAAGCCAATGAAATATTCCTGAAGTGTAGACACTGTGGTACTGTAGCAAACATGGCAGCTAATTAGTAAAATTCCCAATAAACTGCAATATGTCAATGGCCTGATAATTGTTTTCAAGCATTTTGATTTAAGGATAAACATTGGTCAGAAAACCAGGGCTAAATATTCTTCAAAATAATGTCCTGGGATCTTTTACATCCACTGAGAGGGCAGACAGAGGCTTCAGTTTAATGTCTCAACTGAAGACATTCTCAAGCAGTACTGTGAGAGAATTTCTGGTTTAAATATATGAAATTAGCTTTCCAATTAAGGAACTATTTTTAAACAAACGAGTCAAATATTAGTCTGGAAATTTTTCTGCCAGCAATCACTAAATGATTTTTCATTTTTATCTGTAATATAAATTGTTCTGTTTCTCATTCCTCCCAAGGATTTTTCTATTCCTTCAAAAATCAATCTTATTTTACTTTGAAAGCATGCTGCAGTCTGAATATGGCCTGTTCTTGCAGGTCTCTGACAGTTTTAAACCCAGGGTTATAAAATTGCATTGCTCTTTGACACAAAATGTCATGGAAACTAACTCAGGCTTCAGGTCAATGGAAGTGTGCAGCTGCTGTGCTCCCTTGTGCTGGTGCAAGACCAGAATATGTCACGCCTAATGCTTCACTTATGTTTAGGCGTCCAAAAATGTTGCTGTGTGGGTTAAAAATGAAAGGCTGTTTCTACCCTGAGTTTATCTTTGTAAAAACCAGCAGACCCTAAATTTGTTGACATTGTACCCTACCCCTTTCTCCTATTTTCTCTCCGCCCCCTCATATTTCCTGAACACTCGCTCTCTCATCCTGTCCCTTTGCATCTGGTTGATCCATCTTTTCATCTGGTTCACAAATATGAACAATCTCTCTCTCTCCCTCTCTCTCTCTCTGTGTGGCTTACACATTTAGCTTTCAGCTTGCTGACAGAGAATACCATTGCAAAGTTCCCCAATGTGGCAGGATATATTTCTCTAAGTGTTCGAACATGAACAGATTGAGATCGCCAGCCTCACAAACTACTAAATCAATGTTCACTCTTGTCCCTTCTCTTGACATTGCTTCGGTGAACAGTTGTCCGTGGTAATACACAGGCAACTTTAAGACTGTTAAATCCTTGTTAATGAAGACTTCATGGAAATGGTGCATTGATAGTTGGTAGTAACTTCACTCACAGTGTATTAACTTCCCTCAAGGGCAGACAGCTATTGCTTCATGATGATGTAGAACTCCATTGCAAAATTTGCAATTCCACTTAAATTGGCTTGTGTTGCAGCCCAGGAGGAGAGTAGTGGCTACTGGAGAGATTAGTGGGTGGCATGGTGGCTCAGTGGTTAGCACTGCTGCCTCCTAGGTGTCTGGTTTTGATCCCACCCTCAGGCAGTTGTCTATGTGAAGTTTGCACATTCTCCATGTCCACGTGGTTTTCCTCCAGGTCGGCTCCCTCAGTACAAAGATGTGCAGGCGAGGTGGATTGGCCATGGGAAATGCAGGGGGTAGGGTAGGTGGAGTGAGTCTGGGTAGGATGCTGTATGGAGAGTCAGTGTGGACACGATGGGCTGAACAGTCTTCTTCTGCACTGTATTCTATCACTGCTTCACTTGTTCATTGAGACATTGAATGTAATATTCTCTGCTTCTAACAAACAGGTGCAACTACTTGGGAGACTGTGGATGGCTTTTTTCTCAGCTATTGTTAAAGTGTAAACTCATTGGCATCCAGACCACAATGGCCTGGAATGCATTATTGCATACAGCCTTCCAGTCCGCGCCTCATCAGTTACGTAGTTGGGGAATTTTGGGGCAAGTGAGGCACAGACTGTCCGCCCTCTGCTGCCACATTTCAAGCCCAGGTGTGCGTCACTTCAGATGCCTGAAGGCTGCAACTACCCTTTCAAACGGTAGTGCTCCACCCTGAAAAATGTCTTGGAGAAAAATCCTTCCTGCCCATTGGACATCCTACTGATTCACTCAGCTCCTCTCCTGCTCACACACAACCACCAACTGCTCTAACATCTGCTTCCATCATTCTCATTCCCTCCTTTTGTCTCATGACAGGAAAAGGTAACCATTCTCCTAGAGTGATGATCCTACAGCACCCTGACTGATAAGTCTGTAATCCCTGAAGTGTAGCATGTGTCCTGCAGGGCTGACCATGGTCCAGTGGAAGGATACAGATCTCTGGACTCTGCACTGACCAAGCCCCTCTGTGGTGTAAATGGATGTGTCCCTTAACTGACTGTGGCAGTAACTTCCTGACTGACTGTAGTCCTCCCATCAGCCCACTAAGGAGTGCTCCCCTTTGGCTTTTAGACATGGCCATTTGTTTGAAGCATGTGCTTGTTTGAAGCAACATCTCTATCTCCGATCTGATTGACAGATGGACTGGTCAGGGCGCCCGGCTTGCCTGCCTCTCCCTCCTGATTTAAACACCATTGCCAGCTAGAGGAACTGGCAAGGCCTGCCCATAACTGTGAATGGACGACCCAGCGTACCACGAAGGCAATGTGACCCACACAGACTGAACCAGCTGCAAGTCAGTGCTGAAGTCAGCATGTACTGAGAAAGTGATGTGACCGAGAGGCTGGCAGTCTCTGAGTAAATGCTAAAGCAAATGTGTCCTAAGAAAGCAAGCTGAGAGCCAGAAGGTGCATTTGTCCCTGACAGCACAAAAGCATCCTGTGGCAGTGTACGAGACACCTATCTGTTCCTATGCACCAAGCACCCTGGCAGAAACACTCAAGTCATAGGAATCCTTGAGTTCCACAGAAAGAGCTGAAGTTCTGAAGTGGCGTCTGAGTTAGTCCGAGCAGCAGCAGGCATGGTGATGTGTTAAGGCTTCTGATGCCCCCAACTTATGAAGTTGAAGAGTTGAGAAGGTGATGAGTGTGCAGGGACCTCTGAAGGAGAAGTTCTGTGATGATCAGGACTGGAGTTTGGTGAATTGCAGCTGCTTGATATCCCCTCTTATCGACATGCCAGCAATTAATGAAAGGGAGGAGAATTGGAAGTGATGTAGAACTGAGATGAGTAATTGCATGGAAGTAAGATAATCAACACTCAATGGCGAGATCCTCAAGCTTGAGGGGGATATCGGGAAAATTTTTCTTAATGTTCTGAACGTGATTTCTTTCATTCTTGATGTAGTTTTGCATCTTTCTTGCCATTACCCGCGTAGGAGGGGGAAAATGTGCTCCATGTCGTTTACTGCTTCCTTTAACTGCTTGTACCAACTTAGAGTGGAAGCTGATAACAGTCATCTTTATAACCTAACTGCATATTTCAAATCAACCTCCTTGTGTGTATATTCCTGGTTCAACAGGCAGACAAACACTCACATACCCCCCCCCCAATCCCACAATGCATCTCCTGCCCCCTTTACCAATGTTACCCTTTAGTCCTGACTTACCCTTCTACCTGAAGGAAAATATCCAAATCCTGCAACATGTACTAGGCCACATCTCTGCAGCTGCTTTTCTTCACAATCTTTGCTTGCTGAGTGCTTACCTTTGCACAGTCTTTGTCTTATTTATACTCATTTGTGTATTCATTTTGATGATTACATTTTCCAAGGTATTAGATCCTGCAGCATGACTTTTAAAAGGAGAGCAAGCAATTCTCCCGTGTCCAACCAGCATCTCCCTCAGTCAGCAGAACGGAGAACAAATTAACTGGCCATGGGATCGTGCTGATGGAGGATGATCGTTGTAGCTGTCAACGTAACAATGGTCGCTGCTCTCCAAAGGCAGCAATTTGCCTTCTGTAGACTAGAGCAAAGATAAATGAATGTCGTTGTCACCTTTGTTGGCATCAGCAGTCATTGTGGAAAGTTGTCGTTTATTTCAGATCTTGTTAGAGCAGAAAACGTGGGTCATTGCCTCCTGAGACGTTGTGCCTTATTGTGGTCATTGTCAATAATAAACGTCATGCCTTTGGTTGTAATGGATTATGGTGTGGTCCTCCGATAGTTTCATATATCTCTGATGCTTCCCCACTTGTGTTTTTCTTCCTTCTAATATTTTTAACAAAGGGAGTTCTTAATCATTCTGATTTACTTGGTGATTTGGTGCTTCTTGGATACTTGGACTGTTTTTTTTGTTTACCATTACCCATTGTAAAGATGAGCTCCTTCAGCATACCCAGCTCTGAGCAACATCACCTTTCGATCTGATTTTATTGTAAGCTAAATGTTTCTTCCTTTCTTCACCAGATAGTAGAATTCATTCTCACTGCCCCTCCCTTTCTCTGACGTTCTCTGTCTTAATTTGTCTCTGCCTCTCTCTCCTCTCTCTCTATCTATCTCTCTGAAACTTTCACTGCCTCTCTCTGATTTTTTTCTCTGTCTCTCTCTCCCTCTCTCTGAAACTTTCCCTGTTTCTTTCTCTTGGCATCACAGCAGCATTTGACCAAGTATCGCATTGAGGAGCCCCAGCAAAGCTGGAGTCAATGGGAATCAGGGGAAAATTTCTCTGCTCACCAGAGTCAAACCTGGCACAAAAGAAAATGGTTGTGATTGTCGCAGGTCAGTCATCTCAGTCCAAGGAAATCTCTGCGCAAGTTGCTCAGGGTAGTGTCCTTAGTCTAACTACCTTCAGCTGCTTAATTAATGACCTTTCCTCCATCATAAGGTCAGAGATGGGATGCTTGCCGATGAGTGCACAATGTTCAACACCATTCACAACTCAGATACTGAAACAGTCCATGTTGATTGGATCAAGACCTGGAGAACATTCAGGCTTTGGCTGACAAGTGACGAGTAACAATCACCTCACACAAGTGCCAGGCAATGACCATCTCCAACAAGAGTGAATCTAACCATTGACTCTTTACGTTCAATGGCAGTCCATTTGCTGGATACCCTACTGTCAACATCCTTGTCAAAACCATTGACTAGAAACTGAACTGCACCAGCCATACAAATACTGTGTTCACAGCACCTGTTCAGAAGCTAGGAATTCTGTGGGGAGTAAATAACTCCTTTCTGTGCAATACCTCTACTATCTGCAAGGCTCAGTTAAGGAGGGTGATGATATTGCTTTGATGGACACAGCACCAACCACAAGACTCAAGAAGCTCAAAGCTATCCAGGACAAAGCTGCCTGATGATTTGACATTCCATCCATCACCTTCAGCACTCGCTCCCTTTACTACTGACAGTCAGTGGCCCCCATGTGTGCACTGCTTACAGTGGGCACTGTAGTAATTCACCCAGCTGACAGCACCTTCCAGAGCCACAGCCCCTACCACCTGGAAGGGCAAAAACAGTAGGTGCATGTGAATGCCATATCTGTAAGTGTCCCTCCAACTCACACACTTTCCTGACCTGGAGCTATACTGGCATTCCTTTACTGTTGCTGGAAAATCCTGGAACTCCCTTCCTGACAGCACTAAATGTGTTCTTGCACTCAGTCAAAGATGGCAGCTTACCTTCAACCTTTTCCAGGCCAAATGAATGCTGGCCTAGCCAGTGATGCCCACACCCCACGAACAAATATAATAAGAAAAACAAGGAAGGACAAAAAGTGGGAACAGCAATTAATGTCAGTCTTGTTGAACTAACATTGAGAAATAGCAGTCATGAATTCCACTGGTGAGCACTTGAGATTGCAAGTATTTCTGAAGGCTATGTTTCAATTTATGATGTATGGTGGTGTTTCTTTTCTCTTACAGTCCATATGGGCTTAAAATACAAGCTTCACTCAGAGACCATGTCCCAAGTTGTTTTAATACACAATGTGCCAAAATTTAGATATCCCTTGTGCATCCGTTATCATAACTTATTCAATCCAAATCTGAGGATTTGTAGGTTACATCTTTGATAGCCCTTTTTTAAGTTTGGAACCCACTTGCACCGGATCAGATTTTGAAAAGCATTTCTCAGCTTGTTGCCTCCAGATTGAATCATCTCTTTGGAAACGTGAGAAAAAAAATTGAAAGGCTAAAGGTTCTCTGTGGACAGTCCGTACCTATCAGTCACATAAAAATATTAATATATAGGGGCCCTGTGTTAGTCAAGTTCCATCATATTTTATTACAGCAGATTGACTGCTATCCATTATTTTTCAAGGGGAAATAGTTAAGTGTGTAAATACTGAGATACCCACTTGTCACTTTACAGCCAAAACCACAGCTAAGTGTAATATTTAATTCTCTGCTTTCAGAAGTGAAGGCAGGTACTGGTACCTAGAGAGTGAGAGCTGGTTATACAGCAGTCTGCTGGAGCACTAAGTTTTAAGGAAAAGCACCTGAAATAAAGCCCAAATAATGTATCAGTGGTGTTGTACAAGCAGTAAATCTACTTTACCTTTGACATATGCACACACATACATACACACATAGGCTCACACATACTCACGCACGCGCGCGCACACACACAAGCTCACACACATTCACACATGCGCGCGCACACACAGGCTCACACACAGGCTCACACACACTCGCACGCACACACACACAGGTTCACACACACTCGCATGCACACACACACAGGCTCACACACACTCATGCGCTCGCACACACACAACAGAATGACTGTCTCACCTCCATTTTCATCCTGCATTTTCACAAGTTATCATCTTTGAAACTTACAGGCTGAAACTGGGAGGTTCAGTAATACCTACATATACTGTAATCTGCGAATGGTTCTGGAATTTCATGCTGGCTAACCTCTGGCTGGGGCACTATTCCTATATTTAAGATTAGAGTGGTGCTGGAAAAGCACAGCAGGTCAGGCAGCATCCGAGGAGCAGGAAAATCGCTGGTTCGGACAAAAGCCCTTCATCAGGATTTTCCAGCACCACTCTAATCTTGACTCTAATCTCCAGCATCTGCAGTACCCACTTTCGCACACTATTCCTATACTGTTATGTAACTAATTAGGGTATAGCCTAACCCCATCTGATGGCCAAAAGGGTACTCAAAATGCATCCTTAAACTAAGCAGAGATGTTGACTGCACTCAACATTGTTGGGATCCTCTTTATGTAGAAAGGTTCCAATGTTCAAGCTCTTTGCCTTCACATACTATACTCATCAGCCCCTCCACCATCTGGTTGAACCAGTTTTTGAGCAGCGTTTAACTGGACTGTTCAGCAAAAAGCTGCTTCTTACACCAGGACCTGAATCTTGATGGAAAGACACACATGTTGCTGTGGCTCTTTGTCCTACAATCATCAAGGTAAATGCAAGAATGCCAAACTTCAAAGCAACACAATAATTTAGAGTGCAGGAGGAAAGGGTGCTGATTGCTTCACAAGTTAGCTGTGATTGGCCAAGGTAGAGCAATGGAGGAAACAGTTAGCATGTCACCCAGCAGCAATGACCTTTAGTTGTACTCATTCATTCAGATCTTTTCACAGTAGACTGATCTCCACTATCAAGTGTTCCTCTTCCAAATCCCACTCTTCCACTCATTACACCTCTTGATCAAAACCAACCCGCTGATTATTCTCTCAATACTTCATCACTTAATGATGCGCCTGCTCCATTTCTTATCTCCTTTGAAGTAAACCTCCTCACCAACTGCATTTCTCAGGCATGACATTCTCCATAAAAGCACTACTTTTCTCTTCCTTTAGTGGTTACATGTTTCATCTTGTGGCTCAATTTTCTTAGCGCCTGATTTGAGTGCCCCTTCCCCCTGCACTTACCAGTGCATCTTGGTTATTTTATCTTCACTGGAAACTTCAACCATCTCTCCAACTAAGAATTTCAAAGGCAGAAGTACAATCCCCTGCAATGGCCTTCCTCGTCCCTGCTCCCTCCCTTTTCAATCTCTTCCTCATCTCTTCTCCTTCTATCCTCTTCTTGATTTTCCCTTCTTTTCCACCTCTTTCCCCCTTGCTTCTCCCTTCCCTCCATCACTTTGCCCTCCCTTTCATAATTTCTTTATGATTTGATATTTGAACTAAATGCATAGTCAAGAATGCAGTCAGTAGAAGAGGGCCAATAGTTCCTTTTAGTGCAAGTGATAACCTATCATGGAAACCAGGGACTTACTTTCTGTCTCGGTGATAAAGAGCTGAGTGAATGCTGGAGTTATAGAGCCATACAGTCATACAGCACAGAAACAGACCCATTGATCCAACCAATCAATGCCAAGCATAATTCCAAACTAAACTAGTCCATTGGTGATTAGATTAGATTCCCTACAGTGTGGAAACAGGCCCTTTGGCCCAACAAGTCCATACCAACCCTCCGAAGAGTAACCCACCCAGACCCATTTCCCTCTGACTGATGCACCTAACACAATGGACAATTTAGCACGGCCAATTCACCTGATCTGCACATCTTTGGACTGTGGGAGGAAACCGGAGCACCCGAAGGAAATCCACGCAAACACAGGGAAAATGTGCAAACTCCACACAGACAGTCACCCGAAGCTGGAATCGAACCTGGGTCCCTGGTTCTGTGAGGCAGCAGTGCTAACCACTGAGCCACCATGCCACTCTGGTGCTGAACATTTCAATGCATTTTTCATGGACGGGCTGGAGGTTGGGTTAAAAATAAGAAATGAAGATGTACACATAAATAATATTTAAAATTTAATTTACTACTTCATTTGTCTCCCATTTTTAAGTGGATTCTATATTCCATCAGTTTGTGGTGGCTTTCATTGCCTACCCAAGCGCTCCCTCTGTCATTCCGAATAAAGAACATTCTGCTGTTATTGTGCGTTTACTGACCGTAAAGACAAGTTAATTATGTGGGTCCATTTGATTCAGTTCAGCAAATTTACAATGATTGGTTGCAACATCAGTGACTTCTACAAGTCTAAGGGAAGGAAATACTGCCAAAGTTATTTGGAACAGCTTACTATTGTTCTAAAAAACAACCCTGGCTTCATGCTGCAATGACCTCTCTTGTTTCAAAAGGAAAATGTACTGATCTCGGTGCAAACTCTCAGAATTTGATACCTGAATGGTGCCAAATTGACAGATCTCATGAGTTGCCTGTGAGGGTCATACCTAAAACGAGTCCAACCTTGGTATCTGTTCAGTCAGAACTTTTGCATAATAATCAGAAAAGGATCCTGAGGGAGTTTGTTTTCACTCTAACCCAGGGTGACATCACTTCTTATGGCATTTTGTGATTGCAGAATGCATAAAACGTAGCAAGAAGTACAGACTATCATAGAGATCTACAGCACAGATAAAGGTCCTTTGGCCTATGGCATCTGTCTCTGTCACAAACAAATACCTAACTATTCTAATGCCATTTTCTAGCACTTGACCCATAGCCTTGTGTGCTTTCATATGGCAAGAGCACATCTGCCTGTGAGGATAGACAGGCAAATTGGAATGGATGGAATGTGGCAGATAAAGTTTTATTGGTGAGGTTAAACCTTTTGGGTAGAACATGGAGAGACAATATCAAATACAGAATCCAATTCTAATGGAGGCCCAGGGGTGGAGGGATCAGGGTCTGGCTGTATGTATATAAATGATTCAAAATGGCAAGACCGGTTGAGACAGCACTAGGATCCTGTGCTTTATAAATAGAGACACAGAGTACAAAAGTAAACCCTTCATAAAACATCGATTCAGCCTCAGTGGAGCCATGTTTCCAATTCTGGGCTTTTTGAACCTTTAAAGAAGATGTGACAAAATTAGAGAAGGTGCAGAACAGATTGACAAGAATGATTCTATGGTGATTTGGAGATGGTGGAGGGACTTCAGTTATGACAATAGATTAGAGAAGCTAAGGCTGCTGGGCCAATCGGAGACATTTAAGAGGAGTTTCAGTAGAGATGTTCAAAATCATGAAGGATCTGGTTAAGATTAGAGAGAAAGAAACTGTTCCCATTGATGGAAGGGTTGAGAACCAGAGGACACTGGTTTGATGTGCTAGCAAAAGACTACGTGACTAAAAGTTTTTTTATGCAGTGTGTAGGGAGCTGGCATGCTCCGTTTGAGAACACAGTAGATTAAGGATTAATCATGAATTTCAGTCAGATGTCGGAGAGCTATATCTTACAGAATAGTAATTTGTAGGGCTGTAGGGAAAAGGTTGGTGTCTGGGAGTAGCTGAATTACTGCTCTTGCAGACAGCTAGCATGGACATCATGGGCTGAATGATCTCCTCCTGTGTTATAACCATTCTATAATTTCACCAGTGTGGAATCCTCCTTACTGATCAATAGTCCTAACGCAACAATATCTGCATCAATTGCGAAAGGTCAAATATATTTTGATATGGCTTGCAAGATGTTGCTCTTGGTGATTATATCACTGTTCTTCATGAGATACTTATCAAACAACTAGGATTGTACCTTATTCAAAGAAGTAGTTAAGTGGCTGCAAAATGCTTTAGGACGTTCTCAGAGTATCACATGTTCCAGATCAATGCAAGTCCTTATTTTTCATATTTGACCCTGGCAGAGTGATCCAGGAGAGTTTATATTGTCCACTGGTGTACTTGAACTTAATACAAAAACAAAGTGGAGATCGCAATTCAGATTTCAATGTCAACAGTGCAATTGCTTCACAAGTCAGTAAATTGGACTAGTTACAGCATTTAATCTGATCAAACGAAGACTGATTTGATATTAGGAGGGTGGCTGCTTTGCTTTACAAAATGGGACTTACTGTGTAATACTTTATACTAAGTAAGGTTATACAAGAATAATCCTTGATCTAAGTTCATCTTTCTTTAAAGTGTGTGTGTGTGTGTGTTTAGTGATCATGTTTAACAGTCCTTATGACACATCAAAAGGATCAGGAAAGTGGAAATTATCATAGTGAACAATTATTTGCTTTTTGTTAGCCATATCTGAGAGGCCTATTTCTTTTGTTTTCAGTTACTGGATTAGAAAGCAGTTTAAATTAAGGTGTCGAGAAAAACATGCCTTGGGAAAGGACCAGGTACGGCCTCAGCACACAATGCATTAGCTGCTAGATCTAATCAATAAAAATGTCAAGCCTAAATGTTACACAAGGTCACACTGAGCCTAAGTGAGGTCTATAAAAGAATGAATTTGCCCTCTCCTCTGATCATTAGTTTAGCCATATGACAAGCATTCGAGGTCAGCACACTGCAATATACTGTTATAATTTAGTGCATATGTCAATGAATTTTGGACTTTTCTAACTTTCTGTGTTTGGAATTTGAAAAAGGGTTTGGTCATTCATATCAATAGCTAGTTCTGATCACAAAGTGCTGTCTTAGGCTAAGGAGGATCTACCAATAGAGCACAAACTGCTTTTTTATGTCAGGTGATATATCTTTAAATCCCATGTCAGGGCTAGGGAGAGAAATCACAAACCCTGGTCTTTCTCCTGATTCACCTCTTATTCACCTCTTATTCACCTCTTTTATCACGCCTTTTATTCACCTCTTCCCCCACTCAAACTCTCCTTCTGACTTCCTTCAGGTGCTCAAAATTAACAATCGTCACAATAAAATTGAATTGCTTTATATCGGCTGAGCAAAACATATTTAGAAACAAAAAAAAACTGAAGATGCTGGATTCTCAGGTAGAGAAGGCGGAGGCTGGAAGAACACAGCAGGCCAGGCAACATCAGGAAGTGGAGAAGCCAACGTTTCAGGGCTGAAGAAGGGTTACACCCGAAACATTGACTTCTCCGCCTCCTGATGCTGACTGGCTTGCTCTGCTCTTCCAGCCACCTGCTTCTCTACCTGAGAATCCAGCATTTGCAGATTATTTTTGTCTCTGGGCAAAACATGTTGGCTTTTGCACTCTGAGCCTGCATTTGTAAAGCCAATTGAAAGCTCTAATTTCAGGAAAATGCACTTGACAAATGCTACTGTGTCTGACAATTACACACAACTTAGTTATTCATATCCAACTGGCTTTGCTTCTTTGAACTTGGCCCTATGCAATATCTAGACAGCAACATCCAAATTATTTGAACCTTACAAGCACTGGAAGCAAGTGCAACTGAGAATGGCTTGAATTAACAGCGACATATTCTGGTGAAATCTTTCAGTGGCAGCACCAACTAATCCACATATTCACACAACTTTTCTTTATGTATGGGAAAAAAACACACTTTGATTTGAATGATAAATATTTATTCACTTTAAGTTGAATCTATTCACACTAACAAATTCCCAGCATGACGCATATAATGGGGGAAAAAATTGGATGCTGGAAATCTGAAATAAACTACAACAGCTGAAATTATTCAGCAGGCCAGGTTGTATCTGTGGAGAGAGAAACGGTTAATGTTTTAGGTTCACAATCTTCAATAGTTTTGACGAGAGGTCACTAACTTTCTCTCCATATAGACACTGCCTATTACGCTGAGTATTTACAGCGCTGCAAGTTTCGGTTGACGAAGACACAACCCTTTTTACTAGATGTTAAAAAGCAATCCGACTTCTTGTGAGACTTTCATTCCCTTTCAGCATGAAACCCAGAAGCAGCTTGAGATCCGTTTCTGCACAAAGTCAAGCATGAATTTCAAAAAAAAAAGTTAAGGTATGAAGGAAACATAAATTGCTGATCAAAATCATTTAAAATAATCATTGTCAAAGTATTAGGTTGATGATTGTTTCAAAAATGTGTGGTTGAAAGAGTACCATTTCGAAGTGCCAAGCAGCAGAGATAACTCAAAAACCGTTTTTTTGCCTTTTTTACTTGAGGACCAGACAAAGCCCCAAGTCCTGGTCATGGGGGAAGAGAGAGGGGAAGTAGAACCAATATGAGGAGTGGATTTAACTACAACTGACCTTACACTCACTTGCGATGGCACACACTCCAAGCCAGTTTCGGCAGAATTCCTCCAATCGGGAACTTATAAACTGTTTGCCTTTCAGCTTGCATTTTCCTCCGGTTATAACACACTCACGGACACTTACTCTCACACACAGACACACACACACACATTAACATACTTCAACTCACTCACACTTATTACTCATACACTTATGCACTTACTTACACTCACACAAACACACATACTTACCTCACTCACACTTACTCTAACACATACACACGCTTACTTATTCATTCTCACACACAGACACACTTGCTCACACTGGCACAAAATTACAAGTACTTTACCACACTCATGCTGAACTGAGTTGAATCAGAATGATGTTACAGTTGAATCATGATTGCCATGTGAACCTTTTTTGAAAATTCATTCATAGGAGTTGGGTATCACTGGCAAGGGCAGTGTTTATTGGGTGCTGAGCAAGTGGAGATACTTCCAGAGAAGCTGCTCACATGCTGTGTGCAGTCAACAAGAAATAACTGCTTGTTTAAAATTTAAAAACACGACAGTGTCAAATTTGCAGAGATAGCGAACCACTCAGCATACTATGAACTGAGAGAGAGAGAGAAATTAGTGAGGTATAACCCATATTGTGCTTTGACTTGGTGACTCACTATTGTGTTAACTACTGACTAGAGCAGCACCTGACGGAAATGTGTAGAACATATATTTACAATTTAGAAAAAATGAGAAAGAATTAACAATGTGCCATGTACTGAGATCTGAAGGTCCAACTGTAGAATGGACACTGGATTAACACCACCACCACAGAAAGACAATGTATGCAGCAACCACTAAACTTTCCCATTGACCTGTTCATCTGGTACTGGTCAAAGAATGGACACAGATACTGAGGTTCAATTCTCCTCTCATCACTGTATAGGCTTCAGCTCACAGCAAGTCACCAAATGGCAGTGGGACCACGGGTTCATGTCCATCAATCATCAGTGAGGGAACCCGCTGGAAAAGCTGTTTCCAGTATTGTACCTCTGACAATTCAGTGGGATTTATCAGTGTGAGGTCAAAAGAGATTTATAGATTGAAAAAGGGAAGGGCTTGGACCTGGGCCAAGGTTCACATACCATCAGCAGGGAGATTAGGAAAGGCCTTCAGGGGGTGGAGGTAAGGCATCATGTGCTCTATTGTAACCATCATGCTTCCAGGCAGGTCTATAGTGAAGGAACCTCCAAGAGATCAGGAACCTCCAAGAGTCCTGAGTGCTGACATGAGGTAAGTAAGTTAGATGGCACTGGGACAAACTAGCATTTCTGACTCACCCAATGAATCCTGTTGTTCAGAATGGCATTGCTGTGATGTGACAGGGGTCTGGAGGTGAACACAAGGGAGTGAGGTGGCAGGCCATACCCATCATAGATCTACAGAGAGATGTTATTACACATCTGTGGAGTAGGTGGGATCTGAACCAAGGCCTCCTGGTTCAGAGATAGGGACACTACCACTGTGTCTACAGACCTTGTCTACCTATCTTGGGAGGGCTTCAGCTAAAAGATGCCCTGTAGAGAGGTTTCCCCTTCCCGTCCCACAAACCCTCACCAAATCCCAGCACCCCCCCCCCAACATTGGTCAATTTTCCTTTTGTGTAGTGAAAACTGTTGTAAAGATAGCTGAGAGGAAATGTTTCTGTTGAAATACCCTCTCAGTGCCTTAACATGTCCTGCCTCCGACTGCCCTTCTGAAATTGGACAGTCTCTAGATGACCAGAAAAACCACCTGCTTCTCCCAACTGGATAAGGAGCCCATTTCCAGGAGACTTGAGAGCTCCCTCATGAAAGTCATAACGTTGCCTCAAGTTCACCGGGGTAAGGGCTGGAGCTGAAATCAACCCCAATTCTCAATTCCAATTGTTTGTTCACTGGGATGCTACCCTCTCGCCACAGTGAGCAGGACCTCTCAGGAAAACCAGTGAAGGGTCAATTCCAAATCCCACGATCCCCACTAGGAAGAGAGAATTAGAAAACCACACCTCCCATTGATTTTATTTATGCCAGTATGCCAGCAACTGTTCTCAATCTGCCATCTGTGATAACTGAACTGTTAGACTGGACCCTATCACGTGTACCACATGGGGGCTGTGACATTGGGCTGACAGTGGGTGGAAGTGTGTAAAGCAGTTTTCCCCTATCAATCCACTTGTAGAGACATAGGAGTTCTCCTGTGCAATTGATTTGTTTATTCAATTGGAAGAATGTTAGCATGGCTATTAACCTGACTCTAATGATGATCTTTTGAGAATTTGTTCCTTTTAATTATGAATACTGAAGTCGTCAAATGATGTGGCTCTCTATAACAGCTTGGATAATTGATTGTTTAGATTGAAAGTGAAAGGCCCGGTGAAGCCCAAAACCATAGTGCCATAAAATACCAACATTTGTTTCAGATGTTTGTACAGTAAAGGTTTTTTCAGAAAAGTGACTATATGTGAATTGTTCACCTGATTTGGCCTGATACTCACAACACTTTGCCCCTTTGAACCTGACCATAACTTCAGGAGTTAGCGCAAGTTCAGATTCAGACATGCTTCCTGTAGCTGCAGTCTGTCACTCACAGCTCCACCACAGGGAGCCATTGACCCATCCTCTCATCCCAAAGCCAACTATTGATTCGGCAGGAATGTCCTCTTTTTCCATAATCACATCACTGCTGTAAACCCCATGAAAGTTAAGTTCACTGTAATGTAACTTGGTTTTTAATGTTTATCTGCACAATAACTACTACATAATAATCAGCTTGGTCCTCAAAAGATAGCACAATATTCTTAAATGAATCCATAATAATTAATTGCTACACTCTTAAAAAGTTTTTCAAATGACATTCTTTCAAAAAAGTTATTTTGTGATATTTCAATCTTTCCCTTCACTTTCTGTATGTTCCTAATCTGTATTTTGCTCACTGTAATTTTTTAACTGTGGATTTCGATTGCCTGGCTGTCTGTCTGTGGGAATCGTTTGATGTGATTGGCTGCTTAGTGCCTAGACCAATTGTTGAGATCACCACAGCTCCCTCACTTGGAATCCCTATTTAAAAACATGTTTATCAATTCACATACATGGGTCATGTTCTGGCTGGAGTAAGCACTGAATATCTGATTGCAACGTTCTACAAGATCAGCAGTGATCAGTGTTTCTTTGTCAATGATGTAAAGCATGTTAGCTTGGCTCTGTTGGTCATATTTCTGCATCTAAGCAAGGAAGCAATTGTGTTTGAGTGTCCAAGAGACTTCGGTCACATACATTGACAGTATTGCTGACAATACAGCGTCCTATCCTTCAAATGAAATGTTAAGCTATTGGCCTTTAGTGCCTGCTTCAGTAGATGTTTGCAAATGAGTTGGGTATTCTGTTCCTTTCTTGACACCACTAAAAGCAGATGACTGAGTCATTCCTGTCACTGCTGGTTGTGGGACCCGCTGGCTATAAAATAGTGCTGTGCTTGCCGACATAACAGCTTTTGGAATTCAAGGTAATTCATTATATGTCAAGCATTTCAGAGCGATGTGACAAAATGCTACAAAACGTGGTTGTTCTTTAACTTGTATAACCTGCAGCAACAAAAATATAAATAGTGTGTGTTAATTGGAACAGCATTACAGTCGCATTCGTTTACATAAAGCATGGATTTGCTGTACAAGTGAGGCCAAGGAAGCATTCTGCCAACAGAATACCCAAACTACATATCCTAAAAATGGATGATGATTCAACACAAGGTCTTTAGTACAAGAAGATTTACATTTCCACATAGTGTATTCAGTTTCTGTTCTGAAAGCATGTGGAAGTGTTTATCAAGATTGAGTACAGAAAGTCATTTGTGCAAATTCTGCTTGATGATTTTCTATCCCCATCCAATTAGGAAGTGTGACATCTTGTAATGTAACTAGTTACATTAGTCAATACCGATACTTGATTTATTAGCTACTCCCACATGCACTGAGCTGCAGAAACTACTTCCAGTGATTTTAACATAGACATTATCTGTTGTGCATTCATGTTCCTAAAGCTAGTGCATGTCATATCAGTTGTTGAGAATGTTTAATTAGTTTTATAGTACCATTATATTTTATGTGCCTTCAGAGAGATTTCTTTTTAAATTAAAGAAAATCTGAGGATATATCAGAACAGGTCATAATGCAAATGATACATGGTCCATGAGTGATGCCAATTCAGATAACTCATGAGTGACAAAGTCACAAATGAGTAATGGTCTCCTCAAGAGCAGAGGCATTTATTAGGTGTCACGTTGACTGTGACATTTTGCATTTAGAACACTCAGCTTTCTGCTGAAAAGCATCTGTTTTTACTTCAAGAAAATTGGCTAAAGTTGCTTGTAGAATATTTTAAACAATTGGTGAGGAATGTGGAACTCACTACCACACAATGATTGAGCTGATTAGCATAGGTGCATTTCAAGCACAGCTAGTTAAATGCATGAAATAGTAAGGAAAATTAAGTTGTGCTGAATTAATAGAATGGAAATGGGCCTCTTGTGGAACATAGACACTGGTAGATTACTTGGCTGGTTTCCCTGCTGCTAATTCTATATAAGTTCTTATTCATAAATGTCTGGGTATTCTATATGTGCGTAAAATCATCATAGAAAAACAAAAAATAATATCCTGCAATTTTTGCATACTGTATAGAACCTCAAATTGCTCAGTAATAACATGAGGAATATATATTGTGATAATGGTAAGTAAAATAGTGTTCAACTGGATTTTGACCATAAAATTAAGAAGCATATGAAAGGTGTTGTCCCCCCTGTTGTGTGATCAATTTTATTTTCAGTCGTGAAGCTTTAATTGTCTTCTGTATAATCATTTTGATTAAAATACAAGGAGGATTAAGGGTGTGGATTGAGAGGCTTGAATGAAGCAAACAGTATTGCCGTTACCCAGTAATTGTGATCTTTACACAGGTTTACAGATGGTGGTTGCATTTCTGATTTTGATAAAATGTATGGTTTTGTTAAGGGTTTATGAAATAGGAGCTAGGGAAGAGAATGTGGGAGCATCTCACAGCAGTGTCCCATATCTTTTTCTTTCAGTACAATCCCCAAACAGGTTGCTGTCTCGACTTGCTGACTGACAAAATTGAGGTGTGTTGGTGTGAACCAGTTTTGCAATGAAGGTTACTCTCACCGCTACTATAAATATAAAGCCACAACTGTTTATTTGACTCAAATTGACTGAATAGCAAGAATATGGAAAGATGTATTTCTTAAAGAGATGATTTGCTTCTCAGATCCTTGATTAAGACTGGCAAATTCAATGTGCTGCATTTTGTAAGTGATGGAAACACTCAGGAGCTGCCTATTGAATGATGCAATGGATGATATATAACTGACAATTACTAATGTGCCAAACTTTTAACAGCTAATCATGCATGCATTTTGCAATTTCCTTCGCTTCTTGTATACCAGCTATGGAACATGTGTAATGAAGTTTAAGCTCTCTCATTGAATTGGTTTCCACTTGAGATAGCCAGCAGTTTTTCTAATCAGAATAGAATAGCAATTTATTGTCACATGTATTTTTACAAAAGAAATACAGTGAAAAGTTTTGTAAGACTGTATACCATGGCACCTAGATTAATGGCAGAAGTCATAAATAAGAAGAATAAAAAGTAAAAGTTCATCAGTTTAGAGGGTACAGATATTAAGCCAATTTTTGACTTCCATATAGAAAGATCCTAGAAATGACATTGAGGTTAATCTGTTAATTTGCTGTGAGTGCTGTTGATTGAGGGATAAGTATCAGCCAAAACATAGAGAGAGCCCCCCAGCATTTCAAATAGAAATAGAGTCATAGAGTCATAGAGATGTACAGCATGGAAACAGATCCTTCAGTCCAACTTGTCCATGTTGACCAGATATCCCAACCCAATCTAGTCTCACCTGCCAGCACCCAGCCCATATCCCTCCAAACCCTTCCTATTCATAAACCCATCCAAATGCCTCTTAAATGTTTTAATTGTACCAGCCTCCATTGATATTCTTTATATCTACTTTAGAGAGCAGGCAGATTTGATGTTCCATTTAAAATGACACCCAGACAGTGTTGCATCCCCTCCAGCCTGAACTGGGCCTAGAATTGGTGCTCAAGGTTCTGGAGTGGGACTAATATCCACTGCCTTCTGAATCTGAGTCAGACAGTAACTGCTGAACCAAGCCTGACACCTTACAAATAACATTTGTTGGTAAGTAACTTGGTAAAAGACTTTATTCATTTCATTTTATTTTGATCACTGAACAGATTTGGCAGAGCACGGTTGCTTTTTGCATAAATGTTGTATCTCTAGCCCTATACCTTCTAACTCATTCACATTCCTTAACTTTGTTTTCAAACATGTTTCTTATTAAATAGAAAAAATGGCTAGTGACAATCCAAAGCCACTGAGGAGCAATAGCAGTCCCCAAATTCTTAAATAGATGTCATTGTAGTTTATTTAATTCATTCAATGTGAGTGTTGCTGGCCAAGCCAGCATTACTGCGCATCCCTAGTTGCTCAGAGGGCAGTTAAGGGCCAACGACATTAATATGGGTCTGGAGTCACATGTAGGCCAGACCAGGTAAAGATGGCAGTTTCTTTCCCTGAAGGACATGAGTGGACCTGTTGGCTTTTAATGGTTTCATGGTCATTATCAGACTCTGAATTCTGGAGTTTTATTGCGTTCCAATTCCACCATCTGCTAGGTTTCTGGATTAGTAATCTCGAGATAATACTGTCACCGTCTCTAATCTGGCACATTGCTGAGACTTTACCTTTGTAAATGTTTTTTGCTAAGATTCCTGCTTTTGTAGGAGGTAAAATGTACAATTTGTACATATGAGAATATAACTTTGGTAAAGTGTACCTGCTGTGGGCTACTTCATTTACCAAATTGTCCAGTTTAGCTTTGGACTGTCAACCAATGTTTTCTTGAAGTGGAAGTGAAGAGGATCCATGTCAGACATCTTCATACTCAGTTGGAAGTGTGATTCTTGACTACCATTCTAAGAATCATGAAGACTTTAGTGAATGTAGTTATGGGCCACGTTACAAGCAAGTTTTAATAGAATTAACAAAGATTGTAGTTATCGTGTGGCTCTAATGTGTGGATTGATTGCAGTTTTTTGACAGTTATACCTTACTGAGTTTTGAGAAGATTTGTAGCTCAGGTTGAGGTTTTGGATGTAGGTTTGTTCACTGAGCTGAAAGGTTCATTTTCAGATGTTTTGTTACCTTACTAGGTAACATCTTCAGTGGACCTCATGCGAAGCCATGCTGAAAATTCCTGCTTTCTATTTATATGTTTGGGTTTCTTTGGGTTGGCGATGTCATTTCCTGTGGTGATGTTATTTCCTATGGTCAAGTCACTTCCTGTTCCATTTCTCAGGGGGTGGTAGATGGGGTCTAACAGTTATACCTACCAATGGGAAGATTGTACAGAGTTCCGTTCAAAGGTATTTGTCTGCATGCATGATGATCCACAGACCTGCTGGTTGGCTTTAATGTTAAGGGCTTGCATGTTGGAGTAGCTGCTTCTAATGAACATCAGAATCTTGAAAAATCAAGTGTCTATAGAACTACTTGGTCACTCTTAAAGTGTGATTTTGTGATTGGTTGAGTACTATCTTACTTAGCACATGTGTTATACATTGTGAGATGGTTCCCTGGAGGGGAGGGGTCCCACTGTACTTGATTTTAGTGTAACAAAGGGACTGATTGAAGTCATACTGCTTACATTGTTCATGAAATCTTTCTCATCACAACAAATGCCAATATAGCTATATTCTAAATTTGAGGAGAAAGTGAGGACTGCAGATGTTGGAGATCAGAGCTGAAAATGTGTTGCTGGAAAAGCGCAGCAGGTCAGGAATGATGGGGAGTTTCAGAGACTGCAACCAATTAAGCAGGTTAATATCTAAAAACATGCTGTCTTCAAGAGTGCTTATAATGTTTGGGTGCCCAATATTTCTGAGATCAAATATTCTGAAGATTTAAAGATTTATTTTTCAAAAGGCCAATGTCATCCATGACTTATTTGTTATACACGATCATAATTCCTTCATTTTGACCCCTTTGTCCTTGCAAATATTAGTGATTTACAGTTGCTATCATTGTCTCTCCCTCTATTTTTCTCCAGGTCATTGGTCAGAATTAGATTTGAGTGGGCAAATGTGGCCCTGCTGATAAATCCTGCAGTTGCCTTTCATGTGCTGGAGGCTATGCTGTAGCTCAGGTCAAGGTCATAGTGGTCACTGATCTCTCTAAATGCATTCTCTGTAGCCTCAGGTTTTCTGAATGTAAAGACTGGGTACATATTTAATAACCCACCTTCCGCAACTGTACCTAATCCAGTATCAGGAGAATGTCAGCTGAAACACTGGGACTTTGTGAGACTGTGTGTAAATAGCAGAATAATTGTTCAAAAAAATATAATTTTCTTGTACTGCTTCCTTTTTGCTTTTATGAGCTTGATTGTTTCCATGTTTTGTGATCAGAATCCTGAGTTAACTAACTCTATTACCTTAGGGGCCTGGTGTCCTGGACAGATTTTCAGCCTTTCTATATATTTGCAGGAGTACAGTGCAGTAACTGTGAAATGGTTTTGTCAGGAAGGGGCACAATAGGTCGATGTGTGTTGAGTTCTTGCTGCCCAGACGATGAACTTCATCTGTAACTGATGATAAATGATGTCTGTTCAATTGGACTGAGTGACCAGGCATCATGATTGACTACTGGCTATTGCAAACTGTCTTCTTTTTCGTGCATTTTTAAAATTTTTCTGAAAGATTCTTTGGCGATAGGATTGATTGTGAGACCTTGGATCGTTTTGTATCTTATTGCCTTTGTTGAAAGCAGAACATGAAAAATTGTGTCCAGCATTTTAAGTAAGTGCTAGAAACACATATTTTCCCTCAGAAGGTTTGATGATTATGATATGAGCGTGTGATAATATTCACTTGAGTAGAACAACATGGATTTGTCAAGCTTGACTAAGGATACATTTTTTATCATTGTAATACTAACTTTATCAATATCATCTTTAAAAATCTCATCACCCACTTCCACTTCTTTTTCATCAAATGAATGAAATAAATGGGCATTTAAAACATGAGCTACTCATCAGACTGAAATTTGTGCACTTGAGAGAGGCAAATAGTCAAAATTACTGCAGTGATTAATCTATTCAGAATTGGAATCATAAGTTTAAGGAAGAGTTAAATCTACATGGATTCCTCACTAGTTGCTTTGCAGCTCTCCAGTTTTTCAAATTTATAAGAAATCAATTTCTAAGAAAATGAGTGTTACAAAGGTGCAAAGGTTAAAGTAAAGGGTTAAAGTCGGACTAACGATTATGCTCTTTTATTTTGTCACATTTTCACAGAATGGTGGGATGGTGTGACAAGAATTTTTCTTTGCTCTTTGAAGGGTTCATTGAAAGAGCTGAAGCATGGACAGTGTTGCTATGAAGGTGTTTGTGATTTGAATCTGTTAAATAGAACACAATTCATGAGCCAAACACAGTGGACCTGTAAAAATGCTCCGTTCACACTTGTTCTTACAAGTCTCCAGAAGCTAAAATAGTATTTAACAGGATGAAAAAAAAACACTTTGTTTTGCATTCTCAGGAGAGGATTGGGCCTAACTGTGTTAACTTTAAACTGCTACTCAATGTACTTTCTCCAGAAGTTATGTTCTCAGGTGCAACCAAAGATCAGGGAAGTTAGATTAGATTCCCTACAGTGTGGAAACAGGCCCTTCGGCCGAACAAGTCCACACTGACCCTCCGAAGAGCAACCCACCCAGACCCATTCCCCTACATTTACCCCTTCACCTAACACTACGGACAATTTAGCATGGCCAATTCACCTAACCTGCACATTTTTGGACTATGTGAGGAAACTGGAGCACCAGGAGGAAACCCACACAGACACGGGGAGAATGTGTAAACTTCACACAGACAGTTGCCTGAGGCAGGAATTAAACACAGGTCTCTGGCACTGTGAGGCAGCAGTGCTAACCACTGTGCCCCCGTGCAGCCCATAATAGATAATTGTAAAAAAATTACAATTGCACTCTCCTTACCAAAAAATGGGTAAAGCAACTGTTTAGTGTGACAGTGAGCCAAACAATCAAGACAGTCAAACTGTAGCACATTCGTGAAGGTACCATATTCACCCATTGTTTCAGTAAGCACAGAATTAAATCAGCTAATAGACAAAAGGAGTATACTCACAGCAGCCTCAATGGCTTGGCTACATTGTGAAGGTTATGTTCTGAAGAGCAAAGGATAGGTCTCTGCTTGACACAACACATGAATACATTAACATTTGTTATAGGTGAAGATTAATTACGTGTAAACTTCACACAGACAGTTGCCTGAGGCAGGAATTAAACCCAGGTCTCTGGCACTGTGAGGCAGCAGTGCTAACCACTGTGCCCCCGTGCGGCCCATAATAGATAATTGTAAAAAAATTACAATTGCACTCTCCTTACCAAAGAATGGGTAAAGCAACTGTTTAGTGTGACAGTGAGCCAAACAATAAAGACAGTCAAACTGTAGCACATTCGTGAAGGTACCATATTCACCCATTGTTTCAGTAAGCACAGAATTAAATCAGCTAATAGACAAAAGGAGTATACTCACAGCAGCCTCAATGGCTTGGCTACATTGTGAAGGTTATGTTCTGAAGAGCAAAGGATAGGTCTCTGCTTGACACAACACATGAATACATTAACATTTGTTATAGGTGAAGATTAATTACCGTCGAGAAGTTGCTGCTTTTTCACAAGTCCTGAAAGGCTTGCCACTTTGCGATTGATGCTGTAAATGTTGAATGTAAGGAAAACAGTGGGGAAAGTTAGAAAATATGCACATTTAAAATTGCGTCAAGTAAATGAAAAGGCACAAAGATGCCAATGCAATGACTTTCGTGCCTTCAGGACATCCCATGCATTCAAGTAGTTTTAAAGAGCAGGAATGCAGCTGACAATTTGCATACAGAGAGAACCCGCAAATAGCATGAGTTAATGACCCAATCATCTGTTTTAAAGATGTTGATTGAAGGATAGCTATCAGCCAGTTCACCCAAGAGAGCTCCCCTGCTCCTTTTCAGAAAAGCACCATGACATCTTTTGCAGGCAGAGACTTAGATTGACATCTCATCCAGCACTCCCTGAATGAGCAAGTGCGGCCCATTGTTAAATAAGAACTGATTGTATTAAACTGTTGTCGTGATATCAGCCTGTTTGTTTTGATGGGTGAACATAGAAAATGTCAGCAATGAATACCTTTCAAATGGGCCCTTTCAAGCGGTCAGTTGTAAGTAGTAAATTCTTCAAAGGGGTCCAACAGCTGTTCGTTGATTTGATGCCTAGGGCTGGATATGAACAGAAAGCATCAAAACTCACTTCCACCACTTCAGCTGAAGCTTGCCAATTTGTATGGTTTTCTAAGGTGTATATTTTATACACAAAGCTTAAGCCCAGTCCCTTGCTTTCAGTGAATAATTTATATAGTTTTGGTGACTATGTGAATTTGATTTTGACATTATTCGATGACTACTTTGTGATGCTGAGTAATGAGCAGCCCTAGAGTTTCTGAATGGTACTGCAGTCAAAATCAGCTTTGCCTTTTATCTGGGTTGAAAGCATTACTTCCTGCAGAGTCCTTATCATAATTTGAGGCCCCACTTGTACAGACTCCCACAAACACATCCCCCCCTAACTATATACACACACACACACACACACACACACAAGCAAATGCACACGCAAATATGCAAATACACATGCGTACACAAAACACTGATTCACACACACTCAGTCTCACACACGCTTTCACACACAATCTCTCTTACACACACTCACACCTACACTCACAACCACACGCACAGTGTCACACACAAATCCCCACTAACTATGCAAACGCACACACAGAGGCACACAAATCACAGATACATACACATACACACGTGCATACACGCAGACGCACCAAACAAAGACACATACACAGACACAGATACAGACATGCACGTGTGCGTGCACACACACACATGTCGACACAGACATACACACATCCACACATACACACGCACACACCATGAATTGCATTGTAATTGTTCACCGCTTTCCCAAACAGTGCAATCATTTTGATGCTTTTACAACATAGGTACCTAAAATGATACATTGCCATCTGAGATGATTGAGATAAATCAGCCCAGATCTTGTGCTGTATTTAACGTTGCGACTATCAATGCTCACTGTTGTCAAGGAACATATCAGACAGCAACTTCTTGCACTGTTAAATGCCCCCCAGAAATCCAGTCTCTCACAAACTCCACTTTAACAGTGACTCTACAGTCACGAGCATGCAATACCTTGAAGGCATGCTAAAGTTAAGCATTGTCATAGTCTGAGAGGGTTCTTGGGCTGCTTTGTTCATTAGAGAGAGAGATGACTTGTGGTGGTTTAACCCAAGGGTCACCACATCTCAGGTGAGGGGATTGAGAAAGCAGGACAATCATGGAAACCTGAGTCAGAGCAGGAACTGAACCCAGGCTGTTGCATTGCAAACCAGCCATCCAGCCAACTAAGCTAATCGACTCTCTGAAAGCACTGCCTGGGGAGCAAAATGAACAGGAATGCTATCCCTCTTTTAATTGTACACAGCCAGAGCTACATTTAACTTTCTCCCAGTGATCACAACATTTAAGGAAACATGGACCAAAACCTCTCCCTCCAGGCTGGAAATCCCACCCCAGGAAGGATGAGAGCCTGCCAGGCTTGGTAGTAAAACTAATTGTTAGTTTATCTGCCTTTTCTGCACAGGCCCAGGACCCCTGTAGAGTGTGCTGTGCTGATTTGACTAATGCCACAAATCGCAGTATAAAATATCACCAATATTTTACAATTTTATGATATTTTATGATTTTATGATATTTTACTGATTTAAGCTGGTTTGTAAATGGATTAATGTTTCACCTTGTGGTGTAGACCCTCCTTAAATTAATTTGTATCTGTTTCATCATTCTTCATCTCTGCAGTTTAAAATGATTGACAGCCTATGTCAAGCTTCTGGGAGACATGTTAGAAATTGCCAAAGTTAAAATTAATTTAATAAAGTTAGAAATACTTATTTTGGTGCATTATTCTGATAAATAGTTTTGGGCACATTTATTTTTATTGCAAGGATTAATATGTGCCTTTGTAAGCTTAGAAACCATTTTGAAAAAGGCTGCAACTTCCAATTGTCAATTTTGGTCAAGTTGCTCCTTTCAAGTCTTTTACAATTGGTGGATCCCCAGCACAGTTCCTTTGGCAATAGCCAAAAATACTTGACAAAAACTGAACAGAAAAAGGAAACTGGTGACAAGTCCATCTGCATCTGAAAAATGAACAGACAGGCCAGTGGTTTGGAATATTTCCCAGAATTCGATTTCTGTGATTCAGTGTTTTACGGTATTGGCAAAAAAATTGAATTACAGCTGACTGTTATTTCTTTTCTCTATTGTGGATTGTTTACAAAAGCAGTTAGATTTTGATGTTTCAATGTCAAATTTAACACTGGAGATTTGTTAATAAATCATTTTGGAAGTCAGGCTAAGTAGACGATCTTATGGAAATATATTTCCACTGCTAGGGCCCGTGGAGGTTGGAATTCAAAGAAGTGATAGAATAAAGGAGTCCAGAATCATGTTGAGTGCTATTAGCATTGCTTTGAGTTTTGTGAAAAAGTGGTTATTAGCACTAGTTTCCTGTTGTAGTCTTAACTCTAGTTACTTTGAGCAGAAGATATAAAAGTTAAATATATGTCTGAATAGATTTGAGAACAGCTTCTTCCCTGCTGTTATCAGACTTTGAATGGGGCTTGCAAATTTTAATTCTAATCTCTCTCTCTCTCTGTCTCTCTACACCTTCTCTGTTACTGTAACACTGTATTCTGCACTCTGTTCTGCTATCCTGATGCACTTTGTATGGTACAATCTGCTTGCAAAGCACATAAAACAACAGCTTTCACTGCGAAGATTTGTAGCTCGGGTGCTCGTTGTTGTGGTTCTGTTCGCCGAGCTGGAAGTTTTTGTATCAGTGCTTGGGAGCCTCCTGCGAAGCGCTTCTTTGATGTTTCCTCCGGTGTTTATAGTTTATAAACACCGGAGGAAACATCAAAGAAGCGCTTTGCAGGAGGCTCCCAAGCCCTGATGATGTCGCCTAGCCAGGGGACGAAACGTTTGCAACAAAAACTTCCAGCTCGGCGAACAGAACCACAACAACAGCTTTCACTGTATCTCGGTACGTGTGACAACAATAAATCAATCGATCGATTTCTTTTTGATTGATTGATTCAAATGGTGTTCTTAACAGTGTGGTACAATAAATTCAGACTTGGATTGGAATTACTTTATCTACAAAATATAAAGTAAGAAATAGGAGCAGGACCTTTCTAGCCCACTCTGCCATTGGTATGATCAAGAGACTGAACTTAAACTCCACTTTCGCATTTTCATCAATTCCTTGAATATTAGAATATTATTAATCTCTATCTTGAATAGACTTAAATACGAGAATCCAGAGCCCCCTGGAGTAGCAAATTCCAAGGATCTAAATCCCTTTGAGCTAAGAAATTTCTCCTCATCTTAATCCTAAATATCTAACTCATTATTGTGAGATTGTGACCTTTATTTCCAGACTCCGTAGCTAGAAGGATTATCCCCCCCAACGTTTAATCTATCTAGTCCTTTAGAATTTTATATTGTTCTTATCTCATTTTTCTAAATTCTAAGGAATATAGAGGCCAAGTCTACTCATAGGAATATACCCCATTCTACCAATCAGCCTAGTTAACATCATTTTAAACATCATTACTGCAATATTATGGCTGCAATATTTGCTCATAATTCAGTCAATTAATCTAGGAATTTGTTTCCATGTCACCATTTAAAGCTTGAAGGTTTTTTTTGTGCTTTAGTGACCAAAAAGTGATATAATTCCAGAGCTGTGGTCTGACCAGTGTACTCTAAAATATTACTATGACATCTGCCATTTGTACTCCATGAGTGGTCAAAATGGCTCATTGCAATGCTCAGTGATCAGTTTGCCTTTTGACACAGCCAAATGATGTCAAGGTAAAACAAACTGCAAAGTTATTTCCAAGTTGCAAGAAATGCAGAGTTAAGATTAGTCAATGGAAAGAGAAATATGTAAAATGCAAAGTGAGCATAGCTGTTAAGTACATTAAAGAGAGTAAGTGATTGAACAATATTGTTTAACATTCATCTCCTGGCAAATTCCTTTTGTGACCAGGGATGGTGTATGTGACAAGATAGCTCAATTGTTTGACTCTGGGTAGTGTATTGTTTACAGGACAATTGCACTATAAATAACAGGAGGTTTTTTTTTTCTGGTGGGGTGGCAGAAGAATATAACACTGAAATGGAGCATCACTATAAAATGGAGCATTAAAATTTTATTAGATTTAGGAGCGTATCTTAGAAGATGTTTATTGAGCAATAACATTTTTTCTTTCCAACTCTGCCTCATGTGTATGTTATCTCCTTAAATCCACCAATGATGTATATCCAACAAAGATATACATTTTGTCCAACAATGATGTCCATTATTGTCTAATGCACCTGCCTTGTTCCCAAGGCTCCTGTGCTAGCACTTTTAAGCTGACCATTAAGACGTCTGTGATAACATTCCACTAGAGCACTAATAATTCCCTTTTTATGTTTGTGTTGATCAAGATGAAGGATGTTGATGTTGAGGAAGGCAGATACTTTACAAGGACACATGCAACATAGCTATTGGCATACTCAGAGCTCATCATATTTCACACCAAGTAAACTCAGAAGTCCTGCCTTGATCATTTTCAGCAAATAAAAACATTAGTAAGGGCTTTCATGAGTAAATCATCAACTGCTGATTAGATCATATAGGATTTAGAGTGAGCTTACCAATTGGATGCAAAATTGGCTTGATGGTAGGAGACAGAGGGTGGTGGTGGAGGGTTGTTTTTTGGACTGGAGGCCTGTGACCAGTGGTGTTTTGATAGGGATTGCTGCTGTGTCCACATCTGTTTGTCATTTATATAAACCATTTGGGGGATGAGAATATAAGAGGCATCATTAATAAGTTTGCGGATGACACCAAAATTAGTGGCATAGTGGGCAATGAAGAAGGTTATGTAAAATTTACAAAGATTTTGATCAGCTGGATCAATGGGCTGAGGAGTGGCAGATGGAATTTAATTTGGATAAATGCAAGCTATTGCATTCTGGTAAAACAAGCAAGGGCAGGACTTGTATAATTAATGGTAGCACCCTGGGTAGTGTTGCAGAACAGCGGCCTACGGATTCAGGTACTTAATTCTTTGAAATTTGCATCACAGTTAAACAGAGTGGTTCTGTAGATTTTTTAGCATGTTGCTTTCATTGCCCAGACTATTGAATATAGGAGTAGGGATGACATGCTGAGGTTGTACAGGACATTGGTGAGGCCTTTTCTGGAGTCCTGTGTGCAGTTCTGGTCACCCTGCTATAGGAAGGATATTATTAAATTAGAGAGGGTTCAGAAAAGATTTACCAGAATGCTGCCAGAATTGGAGGGTTTGAGTTATAAAAATAGATTGGACAGACTGGGACTTTTTGACTGGACAGCTGGAGATTCAGGGGTGACCTAAGAGGTTTATGAAATCATGAGGGGCATAGAGAAGGTGAACAGTGAGAGGGTGGGGGAATTCAAAACCAGGGGCATATTTTTAAGGTGAGAGGAGAAAGATATAAAAATGACTTGAGGGGCAGCTTTTTTACACAGAGAGTGGTTAGTGTGTGGAAGAAACGGTGAATGCTGGTACAGTTGCATCATTTAAAAGACATCAAGATAAGTACATGAATAGAAAAGGTTTGGAAAGATATGGGCCAAATGCAAGGTCTGTTTCCATGTTGGACACGTCTATGACTCTAAGTGGGACTGGTTTAGTTTGGGAACATTGTTGGTGTTGACTGGTTGGACCAAAGACTGTGTATCTATGTTGTATGACTCTATGATTCTATAAATCAGTGCAATGCTGTTGTGCTCCAGAACTCAACAATGGTGACGGAACTTAATGAAAGAGAAGATTTTGCATTTTGTAAAGGTACTTGTCAGTGTTCAGTGTCATTGTCCCACTGAAACTGAAGCTTTGGGATTCCACACGGAATAACGTGAAATCCAGGAGTGGGTGTGTGCTGCATCCACAAGAGCAGGAATGGCTTTCAATCCATTTCCTGGGTTAGAAATGGAGCCTGATGCATTAGTGAGACAGCAGTCTAACAACTGTTTTATTCTAGGGTTGGATACTGTAGGAATTTCCCAGTGCAGGTCCTCAAGCCACTGCACACAGTTGCAGAGATGGGGCTTGCAGCGTTAGAAATCATAATCCGGACTCGACACAGACAGAAAGCCTGATAAAATCTCCCTTTTAACATACACTATAACATGAATAAGTTGGGGGTGGGGGAGTCACAGATTTACCTCAGTGGCTTGACAGTATATCAGTCACGCCAAAAGTGAGAGTTCAATTCATGCACCAGCAGAGTTTACCATGAAGGACTCTCCTTCTCAACCTCTCCCTGCACCTGAGGTATGGTGACCTTCAGACTAAGCTCACCATCTCTCTGTAATGAGGGAGCTGCTGTATGGTGTGTTAGGACTCTGGCGATGATTCATAACATAATCAACTGACATAATATAAGAATAGGCTAAAATTAGGTTTTACAAGTGTGGAATCTCATTCCATAAGATATAGTTATTGTTTGAGATGTATTAGTGACATTTTATTTATTTATTGAATGCTCACTGCTTGTCAACATAGTCCGTCAGTGGGCCCAAAGAAGTGTCCTCACATCAGTATACAGTGGGAAGAAAGTGAGCTGTCTGTGTGAAAATGCTTTGTTATTACATTGCCAATGTTCTTAACTCCCTTGGTAGGTACTCTTGATCGTCATGAGACTGGTGATATTGCAAAAGCAATCATTGCTTCATGTGATGACACATCATCTACATTCGTGAATGTTATGGATTCAATATCTCTGGGAGTTAGACCTCCAGATCCAATCAAGAAGAAGAACACCAACTACAAACAATCTGGCTCTTTCAAATTCAGCTCCTCTTCACCTGCTTTCCAAACTGCAGAAAGCTCCAAATCTTCCGAGAAGGTAATTGAAGTTACTTTAATAGAAATAACTCTAAGGTATCCACTGTTAAGTTTTTTTAAAAGTCTGTGTTTACATCGGAAAGCTAACAAGTAGTGTTAATGCTGGGATGGTGAACGCGCCTTTGCCAATTAAAAACCTGACATCCAGTTGTTCAATCATGCTGCATGGGCATCACCCATCCTTAATTGCCCCCAGGGGGCAGTTGAGTTTCAATCACATTGCTGTAGATCTGGAGTCACATGAAGGCCAGGCCAGCAGATTCCCTTCCCTAAAGAACATTAGTGAACCAGATGGGTTTTTACAATAATGAGCAGTGGTTACCTAGTTGCCATGAGACCAACCTTTTCATTCCAGATTTTTATTGAGTTTAATTTCTACCATCTGCAATGGCAGGATTAGACCCAATGTCCACAGAACATTGAGGTTCTGGGTTACCACTTCACCTCTCCTCAAATATATTTAATATTATTTCATATTATCCTCAATCAAAACTAAAGGTTATTATTTTATTTCAACGTCCTCCCGCCCTCCACCAAATAAGATTTGCTCCATTTGACTGGCTGATCGTCGGTTCTCCTAAATATTTCTTACAGAAGTAAAGACTTACTGAGTTAATTAAATACAATCTGTTCCTCTCAAGTAGTTTCTAAAAGTATTTTGTGTTTGGCAGAATATGGTATGCATCTACGAATCTGTCATGTTTCTTTTTGCTATTATTTTCAATAGGCAACTGTATGCACATAAAAGTATGGAGATTGTAACTGCCTGTAAATTTCAGATTCTGTGAAACAATGGAACATTGTTACAGATATGATACTATTAATGATAAACTGGATCTTTTGATGTGATGATCAGCTCTGAAATTGACTGTTATGAAGTCCATTTATCCTGAGGTGTCATAGTGAATTAGAGAATTTGCAAGTTGAGAGGTATGACCAATTTTAAGGGTACAAGTTGCGATCGGCCTGTTGTTGAATTTCTGTGTTTCTCATTGGACTTTCTGATGGCAAGACCTGTTACAGATCCTGCATCTGTTTCAGTAGAGGTCATGGGTAATCTGTCAAGTTTGAGACTACAAACATCCTGAATTCTGTTTCTGGGAAAGTTTCTTTGACCTGGTTTTGCAGCAAGAATAATGACAAGGATATCGGCATCACCAATGTTAGGGAGTAAATCAGACAGCACCCTCCATCATGTGCACATGTGCAAGTAAATGCAGAGTTCAGGAAGTTGCTGTCTGTGGATCCATATTCCTCCAAAACCTGTATTCTAACAGGATCGCTTTGGAAATCTCAGCATTCGAACAAACGAAGGGTGTGAAACTGTTAATGCTTGCTCAATGTATAGTCACCAAATCTGCCCCCCAAAAATTGGGGATTGTTTCTTAAACGGGAAATGATTTTTTTTTAAAATGTAAAGTATGTCTTAATTGTAAACACACTGAACATTCAGCTTCACAAGTGTAGTTTCTCATTCCCTGAGATTTCGTTATTGTTGGAGATTTTTAAAAAAATAAATGAATAAAATTGTTTATTTTAATTCTGTTCCTGTCTCTTTCATCCTGGTCTTTCACCTTTGTCTTCGTCCCATCTTTTTTCACTCTCTTTATTTCACTTTCTTGACCTGAAATTGACAAGAAATTAAAATTCCAATTTACCTGCATTGGATTCTGCATACCCGAGTAAGCATCTTCTATCAAATTGGCTTTAGGGACAAACTGTTGCTCACTTTTTCACACAGACTTCTGCTCCCCTGTTTAAGCTCTCCATTAACTGTAGGTCGTAGTGGAAGAGTTCTCCAAAAATCTGTAGTCAAAGGTAAATGTGGTGAATGCTGACTGTATTTCACTCTGATTGTAAAATCTGGAGTATTATACATCGCTAATGATTTTATTTTTTTCTTTTAAAATTCTTCTTTTAAGTATGAGTGAACACTTGGTGATACTTTATTGAGTCATAGCATCTATATTGCTTTTAAAACTTAGACTGGCTAATTCTGCCAGGACTGCCACTTATCAATCAATGGACATGCAGACAGGTGCATGATCCCACTGACTTCTGCTGAAATCTAAGTGTGTACACATTTATGGTGGTAAAGTTTAACTGTTTTGAACTTTTGAGATAATCCTTGTGTTGTTAGACAATCTTTATCATCTTTAAGCATGGTTGTTGATGTCAATCAGAGTTTAATTGTGACGTAGGAAGATAAATCATGTGAATTGAAAATCTCAGCACCTTCAAAAATGATTACAGTACATACATAATCCATTTTGCTCAACAAGTTCATGCCTGTTGTTTTGCTACCTATGAGGATTTAATGCAGCTCACCATTGTGGGAAACATGTAGCTATACCTACCTCCTTATGGGAGAGGTGCCAGATGAATCTCTGTCCCTGGCTGAATGGCCTCTTTCTGCACCATACGACTCTATGATTCTAATGTATGATTCAATGGGTGAGCCGCCGCCAATTCTCAATGGCCTCTGACAGGGTGTTGATTAGGCTTTTTTTCTGAGCCCCCTGGCACCCATAAATCCTGAACTATTCAACAGTGGTGCAGGGATTAAATGGAGGCTGCATTGGTATCCCACAACCTTGGCAGCAATTTGCTAGTGGGATACCTTGCCATTGGGCGGTCAGTGCCCAATTGAAGAACCCACCACTGGGCAGGCACTATTGTCCATTGGTCGCCCACCCTTGCCTCCTCTCTCAACACCCCATCAGGTCCTCACTCACTGTGGCCTAGGATCCCTTTGCGATCCTTGGGTTGGTCTGGGACCCACCAACAGGCAGTGCTTTCAAAAGGTGAGAGTTGGCTGAAGCGATCATTCATTGACTAGAATTTTATTGTTGCTCCAAAGGCAAACAGCCCCTGGTTCTTCTCAGCTTTTCTTTTGTTTTGCTTTTTCTGTGGTTCAATACAAGTTAATGTTTCCAACCATTTAAAGGCTTTCCACCATGTGATGCACCCACATTGAACAATGTGAAGATGTTACGCTATACTGGGCATTAAGGAAGTTTAGCACTCCCTTAGACATGGTTCTGACATGGGATGATGCTAAGAACAGGTTGCCTGTGTAGCTTGATTCTTATAGCTGTGGTTACAATGGCAGGTGATAATGTAAAATAGTAATATATTTACGAATGTGAGATTCTGTCCCCAGACCTTTCTTTTCGTTTCCCTACCACGAACATACTGTACATCTCAATGACTCGATGACACTATCTGTTACTGTGGAAGGGTATTCATGGCTGACGGTAATTGACCTGCTGCATGGCTTGATATTAAATATGGCCCTGGTGGTGGATATCCTGGGAAGCCCTGGCAGTGACAAGTATCTATTCCATTGATGAGCATACAATAGCCAACTGTGCTGCTTCTGGAGATATGGTGCATGCACAATGAGGAGAGCCCAGACAGTATGGGATAACTCACCAGAGCTCATAGGGAACAACCGTCTGAGACGCTCCCTGAAATTGGCACTCATCCAACTTTTGATGAAAGTCGGTCCGATGCATCCAGAGTTTTGGTTCCTTGTTCTTGAAACACAGAAAGTTAGCATGAGCTGCCCATGGCAGTGAGCTATTAGGAAGTCAGATACTATATTTGCCTTTATTGCACTAGAATTGGAGTGTAAAGGTGAAGAAGTCTTGCAACAATCATACAGGGGTTTGATAAAGTGCATTTTGCTTCCTTCTTTTGTGAAAGTTCTGTAAACGTTGGGAGTAGAGCAGTGATGCTTCACTAGTTAATTGCTGGGATAAGAGAGTTGTTCCATGTTGAGAGTTCGGCACATCAGTTCTCTCTGGAGGCTAAAATAAATGAGAGGTGCCGTCTTTGAAACACATCTAGACCAAAGGAGGCTTGACAGGGTAAATGCTAAGTTGTTTCCCCTTACTAAAGAGTCAAGAGGTCAGGGGACATTGTCTCAGGATAGGAAATCGATTCTTTAAGACTGTGATGAGAAGGAATTTCTTCACTCAGAGGTGGCGATCCTTTGGAGATTCCCTACTTCAAGGCACTGTGGATGCACAGTTGGGAATGTTTGAATAAGATTCATGTTTTTTACACCTCTGTCTTTTGTCTATAATTACTCCGCATCAAGGACAGCGTGTGCAGGGACCATAGTGCTGGCAAAAATTGCCCAAAGCTGAATTTAAAGGGATGTCGAAATAAAAGGGAAAGAGTAGACAATGTTTTTCTGAACCTTGAGCAACATGTCAACTTAGGTTGGAGAAGGAAGGCACTAAGAGGTGATGGGCAAAAGGAGGTCCTTGAGTCTGCAGACAGCTAATGGCGCACATCGGCATTTAAGCCCCTGTTAATAGCTGCTGATTTATTAACAGGCAGCTCAATGGTGAGCGCTGTTGACTCACAGCACCAAGGACCTGGATTCGATTCCATCCTTGAGCGATTGTCTGTGTGTGGAGTTTGCATATTCTCCCCGTGTCTTGGTGGGTTTCCTGTGGGTGCTCTGGTTTCCTCTCACAGTCCAAAGATGTGCAGGTTGAGTGGATTGGCCATACTAAAATTGCCCATAGTATTCAGGGGTGTGCAGGTCATGTGGACTAGCCATGGGAATGCAGGGTTACAAGGATAGGGTAGAGGGTGCGGGTCTGGATGGGAGGTTCAGTGTGGCCATGATGTGCCAAGTGGGATTCTATGATTGCACATGACACAGCAGCCACACGGGGAATGGACATATCTGGAGAATATCTCCCCTTAACTGAGCAGTGCAGTATGGATGGACAAGGTTGGATATTGCACCTGGTCATGAACAACCCTTGGTATGTTTATGGAATATGTTTGCGAAGCATATTCTAGAAATAGCTCAAATTCTGCCTCTGCTGCAGGGAGGTTGCCTGCAGATATCATTTGGGATATCCTCAAGGGTACGGTCCATCAATCAAAGCTGTCTACTGATCAGACTGGCATTCCTTTTCTTGTGCAGTGTCACTGAAGTGTTAATGAAATTATTGTTTTTAAACAATTGTTTATGTATCAAATATGGCCATACATGTAGCGTTTAACACTTCATGTCAGACTTTATCACATCAATGCAAAACTTGAAAGTTTGCATTATCCTAACAATAAAACTTAAGACTATGACCAATAGAAATCTCTGCTGGCTGAATTTGTATTGTTTTAAAGGTTATATTGTGTGTATGCTCATCAATTGTTCATCACGTTAAAATGACTGTGCTTAATATATTACTCAAAAACAAAAGTTACTGGAGAAACTCAGCAGGTTTGGCAGCATCTGTGGAGAGAAAACAGTTAACGTTTCGAGTCCAGTGACCCTCATTGAGGGTTGAAAGTTTTTGTTTTATTTTTGTGCTCAATAGATTGTTTATTAGAGATGTGTTTATTATCAGTATTTTAGAGATTAGATTAGATTACATTACATTACAGCGTGGAAACAGGCCCTTCAGCCCAACAAGTCCACACCGACCCGCCAAACCGCAACCCACCCATGTCCCTACATTTGCCCACTACGGGCAATTTAGCATGGCCAATTCACCTGACCTGCACATCTTTGGACTGTGGGAGGGAACCCGGGTCTCAGGCGCTGTGAGGCAGCAGTGCTAACCACTGTGCCACTGTGCCGCCCAAAATGTTCAATCATTGAAGAAAAAAAAGTCGAGGATTATATGTGTTCTACTGAAGACTTTAACATAAAAAAGGTTCGAATTGCTGCGTTCTTGTGAGAGTTTAGTTTTTGAGTCTACAGAAGCATAAAGGTTTTAATCATCTCGTAGTGTTTTTCCAGCCACACCAATTATCCATCGTCACCTTTACACAATACACCTTAGTGTATTCTTATACAGCAGCTGTCCTGCTTAAACACATTCCAAAGGATTTTTAAATTAAAAATTCAGATTATAAGGATGTCTCTAAAAGTAAAAAAGAGCAATTAATTTTAAACCGTGTGTGAGTCACAAACTGGGACACATCACAGTAAAAATGTTGCAAAGTGTGTTAATCAATGAAAGGATTAACCCCAGAAGGAAAACAGTCCAAAACACTAAGGATGTTGCTGAAGGCAGACAAATGTGTGATTATTTATATACACCACAGCAATGGAATATCAAAGGGCTACTTTCACCAGACAAAAGCTGAACGGCCAGCAGAATAAATCCTCATTCAGAGCTTGTTTTCGTTTTTGTCTGCAACCATTTTCCCAACAATTGGCTGTAAGTACAATGGAAGAAAACTTTGATTTCACGCAGCTTTGACTTTTTCAACTCTGCCTTTGTTAGTGCACGTGCCACAGATCTCTCAAGTGACAGTGGAATGAGGGGTGATGGACAGTGTCTGCTTTAATGCAGTGTAACAAATCCAGCTAAAGTAAGGCACATGGTATTCCTGTCGGGCTTTTGTGACTTAGAATGAGTGATTTAAACAAAACACATTTAAGACAGTTCATTCATGAAATATAAGAACGCTTTAATACTTTGGTGGGCTATGAAAAGTGTTTTGCATGGACCGTGCTCCAATTGAGGTGAGGTCGATGTGTTTTTTTTGTGGTGAAGCAACATTTGAATAGTATGGTGAGAGAACACTTATAGTCCACTTGACAGGAGCTCTTGTTGTAAATAGTGCAATTTGACTCCAGCTGTTAAACAGTGTCTTTGACAGCAACCAAATAGCAGGAAGATGCTTTACTGCACCACACAAAAAAGAAATCAATATTTGGTTCTTGTACTTGGTAACCTGCTTTTTGTTGTGTTGATTTATATAAGAAAATCTTTAGGTTTCCCTTCGAATGAGTTGTAATTGTATGGTTTTGTACCCGCGCTGTAATTTTATCATCAAATTAAGCCCCTTGCTGGGTCCTAGCTGCTGCTCTGTGTTTCTCACAGATGTTCAGAGTTGAAGCACCAATATTACAGATGGCTGCTGCCTCAGCCATTCCTTTTGTAGAACTGCAGATGCTGCAGCGCCTTGTAACTATGTTCAGGAATAAAGTTGACAGTCAGTGCACAGTGGAGAGTGAAGCTGGAGGAATATTTCCTGTTTAATTCTCCAAAGCTACCCACATACCTAGCAGAAATGAGACTTTGTGTAACACCAAGGTGGTTTCAGTAAGGGAGCTAAGAGCTTGCTTTCCTTGTCTCTGGAATATGTTTGGAAAAGAGTATCCTGAAAATTGTCATCCCTGCACAATCTTCATGATTATTAACATTCCAGTTTTCAATGTGAATGTTTGATGTCCTGGATTAATCAATTTATCAGGTGGATTTACCACAGGAAGTAACTGTTACTTGTTCATCAGTCGGACTGATGGTATATTAAGTTCTGGTAGGCACGATGGTCCTGAACAAGCGCAAACTCGTAAAACGTGCCTGGTTCCTCGACAGCCTTTCTGACTGTTCTAGAACCCACAGCTTCTCCCTCTCCATCAAGCATTGAAGATCCCTCAGAATCTGAGATGGACACAGTGCCTTGATGCCTTTGCTACCTGGAGAAGAGAATGAATTTCTTCCGAGACACTTTGGGTTCAAGAAGTGAGCTACTGCGCGTTATACGTTGGCTGTATCAGCAGCAGAGTTGGCAGAACCTGACCCAGGAGGAACAACAACAACAAAAAAGACCTGTGACCATGGATCGGGGGTGGGGTGGGGGAGAATGTAGTGATTGTAATTAGGTCAGCCAAGTGGATTTCATATTCTATGAGTTCCCTGATTGGGGCTGTTAACCTGGTCCAATCAGGGAGCCCTGGCTGACAGATATAAACAGGCATGTCAAACATCCAGATCACTCTGAGAGCTGACTCTGAGGGAGCTGGATCAGTGTCAGGTACTCTCCACATGTAAGTAAAGGGTGACTTGGTGATGGAATACTGGCCTCTGTGGAGTTACTTCAGAGGTTTGAATCCCATTTAAGATAGCCCAGTCAATGAACATCCAGTGAGGTACAATTAACTGAGAGCTTAGCAGTAGTGTTAAAGAATACTATGTTGAGTTCTTTAACTCCAGCTGCAGTCCATGCAGGAGCAGGTAATAAAAAGATTATAACCGTAAGGAATCTCATGTGTGATACTTGATGTAGGATTTGTTGTAAAGAGAAACCCAAAAATAACTAATTGAATTTAGGTGGCATTAAATCATTTCTCAGAGGGCTTCAATTTTATGCCTGTTGTTCAGGCAAACATCTTTTTAGACAAATGTAAAAGACCCACTGTTAGCCAAGGACATGGCCTTTAGTCATAGAGTCAGCAAGATGTACAACATGGAAACAGACCATTCAGTCCAACTCCCATGCCGACCAGATATCCCAACCCAATCTAGTTCCATTTGTCAGCACTTGGCCCCCTATCCCACCAAACCCTACCTATTCATAAACCCATCCAGAGGCCATTTAAATGTTGCAATTGTACCAGCCTCCACCATTTCCTCTGGCAGCTCATTCCATACACGTACCACCCTCTGTGTGAAAATGTTGCCCTTTAGGTTTCTTTTTTTTATCTTTCCCCTCTCACCCTAAACCTATGCCCCTCTAGATTGGTATCCCCGACCCCAGGGAAAAGATCTTGTCTATTTATCCTATCCATGCCCCTCATGATTTTATAAACCTCTATAAGGTCACCCCTCAGCCTCTGACGCTCCAGGGAAAACAGCCCAAACCTATTCAACCTCTCCCTGTACTTCAAATCCTCCAACCCTGACAACATTCTTGTAAATCTTTTCTGAACCCTTTGAGGTTTCACAACATCCTTCCGATAGGAAGGAGACCAGAATTGCATGAAATATTCCAACAGTGGCCTAACCAATGTCCTGTACAGCTGCAACATGACCTCCAACTCCTGTACTCGATACTCTGACCAATAAAGAAAAGCATACCAAATGCCACCTTCACTATCCTATCTACCTGCAGTTCTACTTTCAAGGAGCTATGAACCTGCACTCCAAGGTCTCTTTGTTCAGCAACACTCCCTAGGACATTACCATTAAGTGTATAAGTCCTGTTAAGATTTGCTTTCCCAAAATGCAGCACCTCACATTTATCTAAATTAAATTCCATCTGCAACTCCTCAGCCCATTGGCCCATCTGATCAAGATCCTTTTGTAATCTGAGGTAACATTCTTTGCTGTCCACTACATCTCCAAGTTTGATGTCGTGTGCAAACTTACGAACAAACCTCTTAAGCTCACATCCAAATCATTTATATAAATGATGAGCAGTAGTGGACCCAGCACCGATCTTTGTGGCACTCCACTGAGCCTCCAGTGTTCTACAATGCAAAACCCACAGAATCACCATGGCAACATCTTGTCCCACTAATAAAACCTAACTCTCAAAGCAGTTCATTCCTGCTTCAGTTATGAGACGCAATTACATAGAATTTCTCTTTTAAGCTATGGACATCAACAATGCGTTGTAAAAGAGAAGGGTTTCAGTCCAAAACATTGACTATCCTGTTCCTCGGATGCTGTATGACCTGCTGTGCTTTTCCAGCTTTACATCTATTGATTCTGGCTTCCAGCAGCTGCAGTCCCTCCTGTCTCCATGCATTGTACAACATCGTCCTAAACTGAATGTAATGAAAAATACAAAATTTTATCAAAGCAGAAACCTTGTGCGGTCCTCACTTGCAAGGGCTTGTAGAGGTTCGCAAGTTGAAGGATATCAGTTCTAAAATTTGATTTTTCTTAGATTTTTATTACATTACTAGAACTGAAATATAGAAGTGCATTTTAGCAGTAGCTATAAAGGATGTGCAGGTGGCAGCAGTGTTATGTGCAGTAAATTATGCTTTGCCTAGGGGTTAGGTGTTCTTCGTAATGTCATCAAGAGTCTGATTGGAAAGTCATTATCATTCATCTTGAAAATTCAATCCCTAATTTCATTAATTTAATATTTAGTGCAAACCACAAAGAATAATGTTGGTCCTCTAATAGATTTTGATGAAAAACATCAGGCAGATCTTTTGCTTTTTTTCTGAAAATGGTTATTTAGACGGTTGTGCTAATGTCAAAAGTAGGTGTTGTATGCCTGCTTAAAGGCTTTTTTTGCATTGTATAAGACAACACTCAGAAACAGAAATAACATAGGTTTCAGATATTCAGTTCTTTTCCCAAAATTATATTTTATTTAAAAAATTACCTTATATAAATGTTAAAAGTTAAAACTATGTAGGCGCAAGCCAAATCCATTTCTTCCAATTCTATATGTTACGCACTACCTTTGCAGTTAATACTTACAAAATTCATTCTGTGTCAGACAGACAGCCTGAGGGGTTTTGTCCATTTCTCCATTGCACCTTTCCTGCAGCAGCTCTGAGCTTTACTGCATCCGTCAGCATGTAGTCCCGGACCTGGGAACATGCCAGTCTGCAACTGTCGGCCATAGGCTCTAATATTGAATGTTTAGTGTAGGCCTTTTGTTGTTTATTATGCCAGTTGAATCTCTGATGGCTTACAGATTTTCCAGCCTTCAAACTCTCTCTCAGGTATCTGTGTTCAGAACGTTCGTCCCTCTCACAGGTAAGTATCATGGTGAGGCAAGAACAAGACAGTTACTTTCCTGTAATAAAACTCCTGAGAACTGAAACTGTAATCATCTGAAAGGGAGGAGTAAGCAAACTAGTGAACTATATGAATTGCTCTTTCAGCATTCAAAGCGTACAGTCAAAACTCTTTAATAAAACAGACAAAGATTGAATACACTCTTGCATGTTAAAGGGTGCTTTGTTACCTCTTCATTCTCATTCATAATCAGCATTTAATTATGTGGAATCACAGAAGGCAGTTATACTTTATGATGATATGAGAAATTAATCTTGACATTGGAAAAGGTGCATTATGGAGAGCTATTTAACAAGCCTGCAGTTGTGAAATTCCAGTCAGTGTTTTATGCCATTTTTTTTTACATATGTCCTTTATCAAACTCCCTGCTGACTGGAGTGGTGATCTGCAGCTATATTCTGTTCACATATTATAGCTTCTCATGTCAATACTCTAATCAGCTGGGAGATATACAAAAGCCAGAGCAGAAAATCTTTTTTGCTGTTTGTACTCAAACCATAAACAAAGGAAACTTTGCCTCAGACAGACAGAATTTTGGGTTCAATTGTTTACTTTTCATTTCCACTGAAACTCACATTAAATTGCACTAATAAGGAAGTGTAATAAAAAAAGAAAACTCAGCAAGTCAGGCATACTGTGTGGAGAGAGAAGCAAAGCTAATGTTTTGAAGGCAATATTTTTTTTCAGAAGAGTCTCTCTCTCTTCAGTTGCAAAGAAGTCAGAAACAAAACCAAAAATTGCTGGAAAAACTCAAAAATCTGGCAGCATCTATAGAGAGAAAGCAGAGTTAACATTTCAGGTCTAATGACCCTGAATTCCTGTTTACTGGACCCGAAATGTTAACTCTGCTTTCTCTCCACAGATGCTGCCAGATTTCTGAGTTTTTCCAGCAATTTTTGTTTTTGTTTCTGATTTCCAGCCCCCAAAGTTTTTCGGTTCAAAGAAGTCATATTGGGCTTGAAGCATTAACTCTGTTTCTCTCTCTGCAGATTTGCCAGACCTGCTGCATTTCTCCAGCACTCTCTGTTTTTACCTCAAATTTCCAGCGTTTGCAGTATTTTGCTTTTACTTTAATAAAGAAATTCAGTTTGCTGTGGTACAAAGGCTAGTTCGACAAACATCCTGTGATTGAAGTGCTTAGCCAGGCAGCATTGGAAGGCTAGTTAAGGTCTGTCCAGAAGCAACCTCAGACAATGGGAACACCTAGTGGGTGTAGGGTCCTTCAAAGAGAACAATAGGAGCAAACAGTGCTAATATGAAATTGGCAATCGAGTGAAACTGAGGGGAACAACTAAGACTTTGGTTTGAGGATTATATTTTGTAAATGCTGCTTATTTAGTCAGTGCTATTTCAAGCTATGTGTTTGTGATTTCTCATTTCTCTGTGCTCCTTGGTGATGCAGCATAGAAATCTTACATCATTACTCAGATCAATCCTTCAGTTTGTTGCAAAATTGCTTCAGAGTTTCACGTTCTATTGATATTCCTCAGTTGTGGCACACAGTAATAAGATGCAATTGGTTTCTCTTTTCCATATCCTTATTTGTTTGTTGTCTCTGCTCTCCATTCCTTATCCCTTTCACACCTGGATCCATCTTTGCTGATCCAGGTCTGTCCATTTGCTATTCCTGCTGCTGCTTCATTGTTTGAATTATCTTCAGGTAGAGATTGGGGGTTTCTTTGCTGATTTTCTAGGCCAGCTCTCTGCGCCGCCCCCCCCCCTCCCCAAACCCCCCCCCCCCTCCCCACACCCCCCCACTCCTGTGAAGATGCACCAGGCTGCCACTCAATTTTGTGTGATTGTGTTTTTGAGTCCTGGATACGAAATGCTGTTCTACATTGTGTCATGTGACAAGCTGCAGTTCCACGCTGGGTTATTTATCTCCTCACATCTGGCTTGAAATTTAACTTCTTCAGAGTTTTCTCCAGCAGGTTTTTACTCCTGGCATAGAACAGCCTCTGAGCAAAATGCTTCATAGTTCAAAGTGTAATTATTCAATCCATCAAAGATACAAAAAAAAATTACAACATAGTAAAATACTGTCAAAGCTGGAAATCCAAAATAGAAAAGATAGGAAACAGTCCTCAAGACCTATTTCATCTGTAGGAAGAGGATAATAGCGATTAATACTTAAGGTCAATAATCTCCGCTAATGTCTGTTGGCAATCTGTAAAACTTCCTTGACATTCAAATGTACCTATTTTGAGCAAATTAACTCATTGTTCTGAAAGGGTTAAGTCAAGATAATAGAAATGCAGATGCATAATTATATCTGGAGGCATAGGGACAGCCTTGATCTAATATTCAAAACTTTTCTGCTATGAATTTTCCCTTCTGCCATTTAATAAAACAATAGCTTTGTCTGACATGTGTGTGTCATGCAGTTCTGTTACCACTAGATGGTATTTTGTATTGTAGGTGCCCCACAATCTTTGCATTAACGGGTGACTGTTGCTCAGTCACAATGATCACATTGGCTAATTGCTGTGTTCTAATTACTTCCTCACAGATGAGAAGCGTTTGCATGTCTATACTGTGTAAGGCACTGAATTGCTGCAGCTGACTGATGTTTCTTTATTGAATATGTGCTGAGCCCTACTATATTATAGTTGTGTTCAGACACGTGGTATCACAATTAAAACAGTTTTACAAGCTGCGTAGCTCAAACTGGCTTAATTTCCCCAAACGTGCAATTAGCCTTTGAATGAAGATGCTTGCTGCCAGCCAGGCACATTGCAGAGGCTGTTCAATTTTGACATTCAGGATTCTGGTTTTGTCTACTGCTCTATGGTATTGATCTGCCCATGAAGATAGCCCACAGCCCTTATAAGACAAACCATGTAATGTAAATGAAGATGGAGGATTACACTTTAGTTTCAAGCATTAGAGAGTTTCATTTGTTGCATGAAAATCTCCAGTGTGCAGTAACCGCTCTTTTGGCATCACCTCACAAAATGTCGAACCAACAAATTAAAGATGGGACTGTAAATAAAACCTGTTGTGAAGGCAACTGGAAGGCAGGTGGCAGCTCCTTCATAAATATAGCCGATGCTGCTTCAGCCCAGGATTCCCAGAGACTTGGATAGTTTCTGCTGCTGATTCGAACAGCACAGGGGTACACTTCCATTACACAAGGTTTGGACTTTGGGGAATTCATTGCATTATTCTTGCACCAAGGGAGTCAGAATTATTTTGCAGTAACTAATAAAACAGCAAGTTTAGGGAATGTGGGCACAGTGCCTTTTTATATTGTGCTGTTTGTATATTGATTTCTTTTTTGATTTTATGGTTTTGAAACAACCTTCTGTTCAAATTTTCTGGGGACCCTCAGCCACCATCCCAGCAGCAGTTTTTTTTTTCCAAGCTGCTCACCTGGCAATGAACATTACTTCCAGCCTTGATCTCGACAGTTCAAATCTCACAGAGAGTTTAATGCAAAAATGCTGAAAAATTGTAGTCTATTAAGTTGATGAAAACAAGGCACCAACTGCATTGATACTAAATTCCAAATCATTGCAGTTTATGTAGAATTGCAGAGTGATGACCTACATTGTGATTGTTTCAAGTTCTGATTGTGATCCACTGTTTATTTCTGCTTGGAGTAATTGTGAATTCCAAGCTCATGTGGCACAGTGGAAGACATCCTCCTCTGAGTTGGAAGTTGGAATCATATTGCACTCCAGCACCCGTCAAGCCTTGGAAGGAACGATTATAAGGTGATGTGGTTGTCAATCTGTAAATTCTTCTCACCAAAAGAACTGCAGATGCTGTAAATCAGAAACAAGGACAGAAATTGCTGGAAAAGCTCACCAGGTCTGGCAGCATCTGTGGAGAGAAATCAGAGTTAACGTGTCAGTTCTGGTGACCCTTCCTCAGAACTCACAGATGCTGCCAGACCTGGTGAGCTTTTCCAGCAATTTCTGTTTTTGTTTCTGTAAATCTTTCTGACCTGGCAGGAGGTGAGAGAGTGGGAGAGACTCCTGGTCAGACATACTCAGTGTGGAGTGGCACCCCTCAAGTTTCAGCCTCTGGGGACAGATGAGTGATCTGTTCCAGGAAAATCTAGCTTTGGAAACCAATGTTTCTAATGTTACTTTGTTAGACTTGTAGATGTTTACCGCATGTTTACAGGCCACTTGGTCCTCCATGTCCACGCTGTCAATGATGATCTGACTATACTGATTCCGTTTTCCAATCTTTGGCCTGGAGGTGATGGTGACCAAGTGAATATCTAAATGCTGCTTCAATGTTATAAGAGTTTCTGACTCAGCCACTCTTTCAGGCAGAGTTCCAGACTCCCAGCAGCCTCTGGGTGAAAACATTTCTCCTTGACTCTCCTCTTAGCTTTCTACGTCTTACCTTAAATCTATTCCTCCTGATTATTGACCCCTCTATAATGGAAAAAGTGCCTTTCTATCCACACTATCTATGCCCTTCATAATCTTATACACCTCTATTAGGTTCCCTTGCAGGAAACCACTACTAGCCTGTCCAATATTTCCTCATAGTTCAAACCTTCCAGCTCAGGCAGCATCTTGGTAAATCTCCTCTGCACTCTCTCTAGTGCAGTCACATCTTTCCTATAATGTGCTGACCAGAATGACACACATAATCCAGTTAAGGGCTAACAAGCATTTTATACAGTTCAAATATAACCTCCTTGCTCTTGTAGTGTGTGCCTTGGCTAAGAAAGGCAAATATCCCATCTGCCTTCTTAATCATCTTATCTTCCTGCTCTGCCAGCTTCAGGGAGTTGTGGGTATGCACAGCTCGATCACTCTGATCTTCAGTACTTTCCTGGTCCTGTTATTCATACCAGTTTTTGTGTCATTTGCAAACTTTTTAATTACACGTCTACATTTACGTCCAAATCATTCACGTATGCCACAAGCAGTAAGGACCCCAGCACCAACAGCTTGCAGTCAAAGAAACATCCTGCTACCACTACCCAATTCATCCTGCCTCTTGACCAATTTTGGATCCACTGTCCAACTTTAACTTGGGTCCCATGAGTTTTTACTTTCTTGTCCAATCCGCTGTGAGGGATCTAATCAAGCACCTCGCTAAAGTCCATGGAGACCATATCAAATGCTTTATCCTCGATCACGCTTGTGGTTCAAAAGGTTTGATCAAATTTGTCACACCCAACTTTCCTTTAACAAATCCATGCTGTCTCTCCAGAAGCGGATATAGTCGGTCCCTCAGAATTCTAATAACTTCCTCACCACCGAGGCTAGACTGATTGGATTTTCCTGGTAATCCTTTCCTCCCTTTTTGTAGTAAAGGAGACAGCGTTAGCAGCCCTCCAGTCCATGGCCAGAAAAAGTTTGAAAATTACAGACATGGCCCCAGATGCCTCCCTCCTTGCCTTCCTCAACAATCCGGGATACATATCATTCAGGTCAGCAGATTTATTCACTTTTAAGGCTGCTAAACCATCTAGTAACTACCCTCTCTTATTACTTATAGTATTTCATGTATGTCATTAGGTGTGAGAAGAGTAAAGAAAAAGAAGGGATGTAATCACTTACAAGACAAAGGAACATTCATTAGCAAGCATGGAACATATAACCCACTCCATGATCTGACCGGGTAGAGTAGACTTAGACACCAGTTTACTACTGGGGGAGTCTATTTCTTTATCACAAGTGTTGTCATTCAGGTAAGATATTGTACTCGGTCCTGTTTATCTCTTCCAGTCAGCACTACCAGCACTACTATCTCTTTCGGTCCGCACTACCAGCAACTGATTACCCCAGACCTTCTCTGTGTTTTGTGTGTGAGCTTATTCCATGCAAAATGTTCATTTACATGTTGACTGCCCTTGAGGCCAAGATAATTATACATGAAATGTTTGGAGATATTTCTGAAACATGATAATGTTCATTATAAATCTAAGTCTTCCTTTCATAATTTTGTTGTGTAAAGTTTACAATCATGTTTAATATACTATTGTGTGAGTCAAAGGATATTGTGTTTTCTAAAGAAGCTGCCAAATTATGACATTTGTATATATTCGGTGGATTAGCCATGGGAAATGCAGGGTTACGGGTATAGAGTAGAGGGGTGGGTCTGGGTGGGACACTGTTCAGAGGGTCAGTATGGACTTGATAGGCCAAATGGCCTGTTTCCACACTGAAGGGATTCTATGATTCTAGGTTTTAACGTATGTGTAGAGGTTGTGAGTTCAGCCAGGTGGACCTCTTGAAATGAGTTCCCTGACTGGAGCTGTAAATCTGTTCCAGTCAGGGAGCCCTGGCTGACAGCTGTAAACAGGAGTGTCAGAAGTTCTGTTCACTCTGAGAGCTGGCTCTGAAAGAGCTGGATCAGGGTCGTTGACTTTCCACTGATAAATAGAGGGTGGCTTGGTGACAGGATACCAGCCTCTGTGGAGTTGGGTCAATCTGGTATTTGGAAAGTAAATGTGTTTAGGAAGTGGTTACATTTTCATAGTAATATAAGTAAGTAATAGTTTGGAAAAAGTAGCAAACAATTAATGTTGGAAGTAGTTGAGGGTAAAGGGCAGGTGAAATATTATACTTAAGAAGTGGTAAAGAGGAAATTACTTTATGGAGGATAAGACAAAGAACAGCAAGGGCTATTCTGCATGATACAACCAGCTGATGTAGGAGCAGTGCTCTGAAAGCTAGTGCCTCCAAATAAACCTGTTGGACTATAACCTGGTGTTGCGTGATTTTTAACATTCTGCCTCAAACCACCTTCTTTGCTTCTGCGTAAGAAGTGGTAAAGAGGAAATTGCTTTATGGAGGATAAGACAAAGAACAGCAAGGGCCATTCTGCATGATACAACCAGCTGATGTAGGAGCAGCGCTCTGAAAGCTAGTGCCTCCAAATAAACCTGTTGGACTATAACCTGGTGTTGCGTGATTTTTAACATTCTGCCTCAAACCACCTTCTTTGCTTCTGCGCTCTCCCACTCTCCCTTATTCTCTCTTTTGCTTCCAACTATTACTACTTTTACCACTTCACAATTCACCTTCTCACCCCCCCCCCTCCAAACACACATGACTATGACACAAAATATAACAGAATAACAAGTGAATGTTACTGTGTGAATGTGTGCTGATGCAAGACTTGTAACAGATAAATAGATTATTATAAGTAAGCTGTGCAAAGTAACATTACTAATTCAGTGTAATGATTTATCAAATCTATCTTATTCAAGCATATTGAATTAAAAATATTTGAAAGCATTGAGGCACTGTATCCCTGATTTGCATTTTTATCCTGCTGTATTCTAAGTGTGACTTGAATAGTATTCAACTAAATTTCGTCAAAATGCATTAAATATTTCCATTTAGTTAACCAGCTGTCTAATATTAATCTTTATTGTAAATTATTATAAGGTGGGCAAAAGAGGAAGATCCCACCCAGGGGAAAGAACTGAACTAAAGTGTAAGGATGACTGATCATATTCCAGATATGGCATTTTTGCAGCTTTTTATTTTGTGCACAGTAAACGACACGGTCTGTAATATAGTGGACATGATGGAGGTGCCATCGAAATGTTAGCATTTGGATTAGCAACACTAAACTTTTTCCACACTGGAAATGTATTAAGCTGGGCTTCTGTTCAATTTACAGTGTAAATAGTTGTCACAGTTGCTTAACATCATTGGTTGCATTGGGAATGACAACACTGGCTGTCTGAGACATTTTCGAGCAAAGGAAATGTCGAACATAAACTCCCAAAGTGCCAGGATTCAAATTATTTGTCTACAAAATATAAAATTTAGTACATTGGCACAGCAAAATAATTAAAGGGAGTTTGATGTTGAATTTGCTATACTCCTTTCTATTTATTAATGATCCTTTTCCTGCTCCCACCATGTCATGTTCTCCCACCAGGCTAGCCTGAGCTACTGTTGCTCCATAATTAGGCAATAGAAGTGGCACTGCAGAATACAAGGCTTCAGGTCCCAGAGTAATTTATCCTGCTCCCTTCCCCCAAACCTCCTTCATTTTATCTAGTGCCCTGGCTTCGAATATTAAACCTCACACACTTGGCTGGTGACAATCAGTAGAAATTCAAGCCTTGATTCAAGTATCTTCAGATAAACTCACTACATTCCTTTTACCACAGAACATTCCATTTGCAACAGTACTCTATGAGTGCTTAATAAATGAGATTAATGTTTAAAATTACAAACACAGCAATGTGATTTGAGTATGATAAGTGTTTGCATGTCAAATTTGGAGTCAATTCTAAATTTGATGTGAAACAGATTACTCTGTACATCTAACTGAACATATTTAGATGTTATTTGTTTGCATTAACCATCTGTTTTGTTTTAAAAGGGTAAAGACTCTGCATTGTCACTCTACGATGCTTACCAAGTGCATAGTGTAAAGTTAAACACTTGCAGCCTGTCATTTATCAGCTATCTCTAATACTTGGGGAATTGTAGGGCTGGCTATTCCTATATTTTGGCTTAAACTCAAGGTTTGCAGAAGGTTTCTCTCCACAAGGTGCACCTTTATTTTAGATTAGATTCCCTACAGTGTGGAAGCAGGCCCTTTGGCCCAACAAGTCCACACCGACCCTCTGAAGAGTAATCCACCCAGACCAATTTCCCTCTGATTAACGCACCTAACACTATGAACAATTTAGCATGGCCAATTTACCTGACCTGCACATCTTTGGATTGTGGGAGGAAAGCGGAGCACCCAGAGGAAACCCACGCAGACACGGGGAGAATGTGCAAACTCCACACATAGAGTCACCCAAGGCTGGAATTGAACCTGGGTCCCTGGCGCTGTGAGGCAGCAGCGCTAACCATTTCTCACACAATATTTCCAAGCTCGACTCAGTCAGTACCTAACATGTCATTATGGTATCCCTGTCATCCAATATAAGCCAAATTCTCCCATTTGCCATTGCTGGGACATTCCAGAATGTACTAACAACCCTGGTGCTAGTGCCACATTTAAAAGGCTGTAGTGTATCCTGTCGTGGGCTGACAGTCAAAGGTTGTTCTGCATGGGTTGGCACTCATTCACCCCAGACATGATGGATACGGGGCAACTGGGGCCTTGCTTTACAGACAGGGATGAGGATGGGGTGGTACAGAGGAGGGATGGCATCTCCCCAGGGGATCAGCAAAGGAGGCCATGACCCTGGAATCTTCCAGAAAAGAAGCAAAGAACTGTGAAGGCTGGATATCTGAAACTAAAACAGAAGTTGCTGGAGAGACTCCAGCAGTGTCTGATTTATATATCAAACTCGACCACCCAGGTCTGAGGTCGCTGCTGTGGCTCGTGTGGTATCCACAGTCCAGAGGGATGCCAAGGTAGTGGGCATTCACTGACCCTTTCCATTCCATCAGTGTAGATACCTCCGTTCTCTCTTTGCCACCTCTATCACATGCAACACCTTCCCTCACTTGCTGTGACCCACCCCAGTGTCCCCCGTTCCACACACATACACACACACGGGTACACACACACCCTCACACAGACACACACGGGTACACACAGACACACACAGATACATACATACACATACACAAACACCACAGGCACACGCATGCACACGGGTACACACACAGACACACACATACATACAACATACACACACATACACACCGACACATGGGTACACACAGACAACGTGTGCACACAGACACACACACCTACATACACACACACAAACAAACATGCGTGCACACACAGGCATACACAGGTGCACACACACACACAGGTACACACACAGACACACATGGGTACACACACACAGACAAACATGTGTGCACACACAGGCACACGCATGCACACACACAAGTACACACAGACACACACATACACATACGGGTACACACACACATGGGTACACACACAGACATACACACACACACACACGCACGGGTACACACATACACACGCGTGCACACACAGACACACGTGCACACACACATGGGTACACACACAGACACACACATATATACACACACACTGGTACACACACTGGCACACACACACATGGGTACACACGGATACGTGTGCACACACAGATGCACGTGCACATACACACAGGCACAAACACACACGTGTGCACACACAGGCACACACGCACATATACAGTGTGCACACACACAAACACCAGCATGGGTTCTTCACAGTCTCTGGTCACCACACCACTGTTTACCTCCCCACCTCCACCTGCGCCAGCGTCACTAGCTGTACCATCCACTTTCATCTCACTCAAACCATCCTTTCTCTCTTTGTCAGAGATGGCCCATAATAGGGCTGAAAGAGCCAGGATGGGAGTGAGTTCTGAATGTTCATCTCCTTTCCCCCGACAAGGTGAGGATTGGGAGTATTCTTGTGAAGATGTAGAAATCTCTACATCCCTGCAACCAAGTATCAGATCTAGGCCCAACAGTCCTGCCTTGTCCAGTCATGAATAATGGTGCACAATTAATCAATTCACTGTAGGAGGAGGCTCCACAAATATCCCCATCCTCAATGGTGAGATAGCATGGTACGTCATTGCATAGGATAAGGCTGAAGCATTTGCAATAATCTTCAGCCGAAAGTGCGGTGTGAATGAAACTGCTTGGCCTCCTCCAGTGGTCCCCAGCACCACAGATGCCAACCTTCAGTCAATTCAATTCACTCCACGTGATATCAAGGAATGGCCGGTGGCACTGGATTCTGCAAAGGCTATGAGCTCTGACAGCATCCCAGTAATAGTACTGAAGGTATGTGTTCCAGAAATTGCCATATCCCCAGTCAAGCTGTTCTAACAGTAACAACACTGTTGGACAATGTGTACACAAGAAGAAGGACAAGTCCAACCCAGCCAATCACCGCCCCATCAGTCGAGACTCGATCATTAGTAAGGTGATGGAATATGTCATCAACAATATCGTCAAGCAGCACATACTTAGCAATAACCTGCTCACTGACATAGTTCTGTCAGGGTCACTTGAATCCTGAACTCAGTACAGCCTTAGTTCAAACATGGAAAAAAGAGCTGAATTCCAAAAGTGAGGTGAGAGTGAGGCTGCATTTGACTGATTGTGGCATCAAGGGGCCCTAGCAAAACCGGAATAAATGGGTATCGAGGGCAAACTCTCTGGTTGGAGTCATACCTGGCACATAGGAAGATGGTTGTGGCTGTTAGAGGTCTGTCATCTCCATTCCAGAACATCTCTACAGGACTTCCTCAGGGTAGTGTCCTGGGCCCAACCATTATCAATTGCTTTATTAATGACCTTCCGTCCGTCCTGAGCTCAGAAGTGGGATGTTTGCCGATGATTGCACAATATTCAGTACCATTCATGACTTCTCAGCTACTGAAGCAGCCCATGTTCAAAAGCAACAGGCTCTGGACAATATCCAGACTTGGGTTGACAAATGGCAAGTAACATTCTTACCAGGCAATGGCCATCTCCAAGAAGAGGGAATCTGTGTATCACCACGCGACAGTCAATAGTGTTGCTATCACTGAATCCCCCACTATCAACATCCTGTGAGTAACTGTTGACTAAAACTTAAACTGTAGTAGCCATTTCACTGTGATTGCAATTTCTTCCCACAAGAAAAGGGGTAGAAATGTTGATGCTTACTTCCAGACGTTGGAACAAAAATAACATTTCTCAATCTTGTAACAATATTTTAAACTCTTGATCAATGTATTATCATGAGTAGTTGTGTCAGGATTTGGTTTAGTTGAAATACAGGCAAAAGTGAGGACTGCAGATGCTGGAGATCAGAGTGGTGCTGGAAAACCACAGCATCCGAGGAGCAGGAAAATCGACATTTCGGGCAAAAGCCTTTTATCAGGAACGAGGCTGGGAGCCTCCGGGGTTGAGAGATAAATGGGAGGAGGGTTGGGCTGGGGAGAAGGTAGCTAAGAGTGCAATAGGTGGATGGAGGTGGGGATAAAGGTGATAGGTCGGTGAGGAGGGTGAAGTGGATAGGTGGGAAGGAAGATTGGAAGGTAGGACAGGTCATGAGGACAGTGCTGAGCTGGCAGGTTGGAACTGGGGTAAGGTGGGGGGAGGGGAAATGAGGAGACTGGTTAAGTCCACGTTGATGCCCTGGGGTTGAAGTTTTCCACGGCAGAAGATGAGGCGTTCTTCCTCCAGGCGTCGGGTGGTGAGGGAGTGGCGATGGAATACAGTTGACATACAGCTTGGGGCGCCACGGTGGCTCAGTGGTTAGCACGGTTGCCTCACAGCAACAGGGACTCACATTCGATCCCTGCCTCGGGTGACTGTCTGTGTGAAGTTTGCACATTCTCCCCATGTCTGTGCAGGTTTCCTCTCGCAATCCAGAGATGTGCAGGTTAGGTGAATTGGCCATGCTAAATTGCCCCTAGTCTGTAGGTTAGGTGCATTAGTTAGGGATAAATGTAGACTAATGGGGAACAGGTCTGGGTGGGATACTCTTCGGAGGGCCGGTGTGAACTGGTTGGGCCAAAGGGCCTGTTTCCACACTGTAGGGATACTATACTATACCACAAACGTGAATTTTACATCCCAGCTGCACTGTCTGCTCGGTGAAAGCTGTTTAATATTGTTTATTTCATGAGTACTGAAACAAATGTCCCAACTCAATTTCAGCAAACTTCCTCAACTAAATCAGTTCTTCCAAACATGTGGTTCTGATGGTAACTGGAACAGGCTGCCAGAGGTAGTGGTGGAAGCAAGTACAATTTTGTCATTTAAGAAACAATTAGGCAGGTACATGGATGGAATAGGTATGGAGGGACAGGGACCAAACGCAAGCAAATGGGACTTGTTTAATTATGAAAATGGGGCAGTATGGGCATGTTGGGCTGAAGGGCCTTTTCCCGTGCTGTAAACCTCTATGACTCTAAGTGGATAATTTCAATTTGTGGTTTTTTTCCTTCTAAGAATTTCACTGGGCTAATATAAGACAGTACCTAAAATGTTCGAGGAGAAAGTGAGGACTGCAGATGCTGGAGATCAGAGCTGAAAATGTGTTGCTGGAAAAGTGCAACAGGTCAGGCAGCATCCAAGGAGCAGGAGGATCGACATTTCGCCCTTAAGAAGGGCTCATGCCCGAAATGTCGATTCTCCTGCTCCTTGGATGCTGCCTGACCTGTTGCGCTTTTCCAGCAACACATTTTCAGCTCAGTACCTAAAATGTGAAAAGCTGCTTGATTGTGGAAAAATATATTTGCCTCCAGGCACCACCACCACAGAGCTAGATTTTACTCAATTTTGAGTAGTTTTAATGGATCAGTTAAGTTCCTGCAGTTGCAACTTTGTTCCCTGTGGACATTGAGGCATGGAGCCATACATCAGGGAAACAGACCCTTTGGTCTGACCAGTCCATTCCAACCATGTTCCCAAACTAACCTAGTCCCATCTGCGCTTGGTCCATATCCCTCCAAACCTTTCCCATTCATGTATTTATTTTCCTAAACATCTTTTAAATGTCATAATTGTACCTGCATTTACCACTTTCTCTGGCTGTTCATTCCACACACAAACTCTGTTAATAAGAAGATTGCCCCTCATGTCTTTTTAAAATTTTTCTCTTCCCACCTTAAAAATATGCTCCCGAGTTTTGAACTCCCCCACCTTGGGGAAAAGACCCTGGCCATTCATTTTATCTATGCCCCTCATAATTTTATAAACCTCCATAAGGCCACCCTTCAACCTCCTGTGCTCCAGTGGAAAAAAATCCCAACCATTCCCGTCTATTTTTATTTCTGAAACCCTCCATTCCCTGCAATATCCTGGTAATTCTTTTCTGAATCTTCTCCAGTTTAACAATATTCAGCCTATAACACGGCAACCAGAACGGCACACAGCACTCCAGAATTGTTCTAGGAAGAATATTATTAAGCCAGAGAGAAATCAGAAGAAATTTACCAGGAATTTATTGGGTATGGAGGTTTAAGTTATGAACAGAGGCTGGATAGGCTGGGACTTCTTTCACTGCAGTGTCGGAGATTGAGAGGTGACCTTACGAAGGTTTAGAAAATCATGAGGGGTACAGATAGAATTAATGGTCAATGTGCTTTCCCTAGGATGGGGGATTTCAAGACGAGGGGGGAATATTTTTCAGGTGAGAGGAGAGAGTTTTAAAAAAGACACGAAGGGCTAATTGTTTACAGAGTGTAGAATGAGCTTCATGAGGAAATGGGGGATGCAGGAACAGTTACAATGTTTACAGGGCATTTAAGTACATACATGAGTAGGAAAGGTTTGGATGGATATGGGCTAGGAGCAGGCTGTTGGGAGTAGTTCAGTTTGGGATTATGTTCAGCATGGACTGGTTGGACCAGAGGGTCTGTTTCCATGCTGTATGACTCTAAGAGGCTTCACCAGTGTCCTGTACAAGATGAGATTAGATTCCCTACAGCGTGGAAACAGGCCCTTACAACAAGTCCACACCGACCCTCCAAAGCGCAACCCACTCTGACCCATTCCCTTTCATTTACCCCTGACTTATGCACCTAACACTATGGGCAATTTAGCATGGCCAATTCACCTGACCCACACATCTTTGGACTGTGGGGGGAAACCAAAGCACCTGGAGGAAACCCATGCAGACACAGGGAAAATGTGCAAACTCCACACAGACAGTTGCCCGAAGCAGGAATTGAACCCGGGTCCCTGGCGCTGTGAGGCAGCAGTGCTAACCACTGAGCCACCATGATGTTCAACTCCTGTCCTCAGAGGTTTGAGCAATGAAAACAAGTGTGCTAAATGCCTTCTTAACAACCCTGTCTACCAGTGATGGAAATTTCAAAGAATTATGTGTTCATATTACATGCAGATGATCAGGGGTTTTGTTGGAATGTGTTACAAGAATTTAACAACAGAGATGCTACACTGACTCCATAAAACAAGAGAATGAAGACTAGACAGTTTCTTTTGTTTGTGGAACCGTCAGTTTATAGTGCAATCCATCACTCAGTGTTTTATGTGTCATTTACGAATCAACTCTAACGTTTTGTGCTGGACACCGTGGTGAACTCCATATGAATCAGTCCACAGAAGGAAGCCTAAAGAATGTGTCAGTTTTCAACATTTAAAATGAGGACAATTATGCAATTCTGACTTTCTTTTTTAAAATCCACATCTATTTTTAGCCAGTCCCCGTGCCTCAAATTGGATTTTCTCAGAGTCTACTCAGAGCCAAGAAGGCAAAAGCTGGCTTTCCTGAACACAGACAGAAAATGTTGAAAATATTCAACATTGCATTTGTCAAGAGTGTGGTGATAATGGGCTGAACTTTACCAAACATCAGCTAAGTATCAATTTTGGTGAGTTTTATGAAGCGTTTCTCGCTGTGAGCTATTTCTCACAGTTCTGAGATCATCATAGAATCCCTACTGTGTGGGAAAACTGGCCATTTGGCCCAACAAGTCCCTCTGAAGAGTAACCTACCCACACCCATTCCCATACATTAACCCCTGACTAATGCACCTAACCTATACATATCTGAAAACTATGGACAACATAGTATGGCTAACTCACCTAACCAGCACACCTTTGGATTGTGGGAGCAGCCGGACAAATGCTGCACAGATATAGGGAGAACGTGGAAGCTCCACATACACAGTCACCCGAGGCTGGAATCGAACCTGGGTCCCTGGCACTATGAGATATCGTTGCCACCCATTGAACCACGATGCTGCTCATTCTGTGCTGCTCACTTCAGCGTGTATATACCTCACCTCTATAATACCCTGCCTGTGCTATCCTCCATGTTCAACAATGACAGAAATACTCACCACTACTGGGCCCTTCCCCTGATTCTCTGTCCGGCCTTAGTCAGGGGGTTGCATCATGCAGCCATCAGGCATGGTTACTGAGAGGGTGCTCTGGCCTCCCAGTACCCATCCTGGGAAAGTATTTACCCCTTGAAGCAAAGCAGAAACATACGAGTTTTCAAGGACTTTAGCACTGAGACACCTCCCAGAGTACCTGGTGCAGACTTTGAAGATGTAGTTTTGATGATCTCCGATGACTCAAACATTAATGGAGTGGAAACCAAAAGAACTGCAGATGTAGAAACAAAAACAGAAATTGCTGGAAAAGCTCAGTAGGTCTGGCAGCATCTGCGGAGAGAAATCAGAGTTAATGTTTCGGGTCAAGTGACCCTTCCTCAGAATTAAGAACTGTTCTGAGGAAGGGTCACTCAATGTGAAATGTTAACTCTTTTCTCTCCACAGATAATGGCAGACTTGCTGAGCTTTTCCAGCAATTTCTGTTTTTGTTTCTGCGCTGTTTGACTCTATGACTCACTCCGAAGTAAATACACAAGACATGGACAGAAACTCATTTAAATATCTAAAAAAGATGTTAGTCATGCATTAAGTCGACTGTAGTTTTCAGCTGATCAGAATTCTCAGTGATTTGAGCTTGAAATAAAAGTTTGAGATTATATGTCAGGTCGGGTTGAGACATGAACTGCAGCTGTCAAACTGTAAAGTATATACTTCCCCATTTGGATCAAAGAAAATACCTTGGGGTTTGTGATCATTAGCTGCACAAGCAGCACAAATGTTGGCTGTTTTCCTGATGTCAGCTCCCAAGGTGTTTACAGTGTGGCCATTGGTTTCAGCAATGTCTCAAAGGCAGCGAGAGCTAAATCCATCTCTGGGCCATTGGCTGGTGAAGGGCATGGGAGCCAGTTCAATAAATCTTCCTGCTGTAGAAGCAACTGGTTTTTGCTATCAGGCAGAAAATGCGCTAATAACAGTGAACTAGAAATCCATTTCACACAAGGACATCATTCCCTTCTTGCTGTGCAATTATGATGGGATGTACGATTGTCTACGTCCATTGGGCTAGTAGCAATGGCCCTTCTATTTGCCTGTGATGGCCTATTGGATCCATGTGGGGAATATTCCTGAACCTTTTTATCAACATCTTTCTGTAATGTGGATCACTTCAAACATTTAAAAGAAAATTATAGCCACTTTTAAAATCTTTATTGACTGAGGAGGGTCTGCCCCTTATCATTTACAGAAAACAAAGAATGGGTATAAATGTTTTTTTTTTCCAGATTGGCAAGAATGGTGTACCACAGGGGTCAGTGATGGGACCTTTACTCATTACAATTTGTACAAATGATTTTGGATTAAGGAATGGAAGGTTTGGTTGCCAAATTTGCTGATGATATCAAGACAGGTGGGAAAGTAAGATGTGAAAACGATGTAATGACACTACAGAGGGATATTGATAGGCTAATCGAGTCAGCAATATTTTAGCAATTAGCATATAATGTGAAAAAGTGTGAAGTTGTCCACATTGGCAACAAGAATGTTTTAAAAAATATTTAAATGGTACGGAATTGTACAGCTCTGAGATGAGGAGAAAGTGAGGTCTGCAGATGCTGGAGATCAGAGCTGAAAATGTGTTGCTGGAAAAGTACAGCAGGTCAGGCAGTATCCAGGGAACAGGAGAATCGACGTTTCGGGCATAAGCCCTTCTTCAGGAATGAGGAAAATGTGTCCAGCAGGCTAAGATAAAAGGTAGGGAGGAGGGACTTGGTGGAGGGGTGTCGGAAATGCGATAGGTGGAAAGAGGTCAAGGTGAGGGTGATAGGTCAGACTGGGGTTGGGGCGGAGAGGTCAGGAAGAAGATTGCAGGTTAGGAAGGCGGTGCTGAGTTCGATGGATTTGACTGAGACAAGGTGGGG